>NC_048273.1:5577241-5768717 GCF_009762535.1 Notolabrus celidotus | reverse complement strand
TCACTCTTTATTACTGTATGCGTAGTAAGTTATTTATAGAAGCATGTGTGCTTTGAAAGCAGCTCTCTTTGCTGTGTGATCGTACTACAGGGAAACACAAACCGGCGACACGTTTGATCTGTGAGATTAAAAGCAGTGTTGACATGAACTCTGAACAAATCGACCTTACGAAAGCGACAACTCGGAATAGTTGAATAGCTTCCTGCTTCCTGAGAGAACTTTGTTTGAAAAATGAACTTAATCAAACAAAAGCAGAGTGTACCTTTAAGACAGAAAAACAACACAGCTGGGTGTGCCACCGCTGGCATTTTCCATGTGCAGAGATTTTTGCCACGGGCGAATACACACAGCTCTGTCTATATGAGTAATACACCGAGTGGAGGAGGCCTGTGATGAAATGTATGATCTGTGTCAATCTTCAGGCACAAACACGGTCTAAAGAGACTCTTCCAGTTCACTCTGCCTGCCTCTCTAAGTCAATGTGTCTGCAAAGAGGAACAATCTGCACTTTTATGTACAGTAGGGCTGGGTGATAAATCCATAACTGTAATTATCGTCATATAATTTTTCTCAATATAAATATAACAAATGTTTGATAAAAATGTGATACATGTAAACCTGTAGTTACACCCCCAACCACTGGAAAGAAAGGGGGCGCTAATGTGCCTTAAACGCTATTTGCCACCAAACATTAAACAGAATCAAGGCGCATTTCAACCAAGAGTCCCGGGGTCTTTTAGCCCCCAGAACTACTTTACCCTGAACTAAAAGGTTCCTGTGCCCCCCCTTGTTGTCTGAGTTGAAGACCCGGGTAGATTGTGCAAATCAGGCCAGTGACGTATGGAGAAAAAAAAGTAAATGCACTACACCACCAGACCAGTAGAGGGCAGTAAAACAGACAAATGCCATTCATCACAGATGACACCATAGAAGCAGACAGACAGGCTAGTATCATTATAAGCAACACAACAGTTAGCCTGTTAGCATGAAGAGACTCAACTGGCGCTGTTTTAGATGGTGCTATATTTCATCACAGATGGATTCACTGAATCAACACGTGAGAGGAGATAAGCGCGAGTAGCAAAGATGTTTCAACTCGGCTTTAAAATCCTTTTGAACTCAAAAAGCCGTGGCAGAGATCGGCCGGTGTTTTGGTTTAAACAGTAACCCTGTTAACTGGAGACTCTCAGCCGGATGCATCCCTCATAAACGTCTTTAGATGATCATTCAATATCTGATGAGGATATTTTGAATCTAAATAAAAACTAAACTAGTTTGCATTCCCAGGAACTCCCTCTGTGTTTCAACAGCTGTGTAAACTCCACAAACACTGACACGTTCAGCTGAAGGTCTCCAGTTTACAGGGTCACTTTTGAAACTGTAACACCGGGAGAGACGCATTCACGGTGGGTTTAGAGAATACTACGGTTACAAGCTGCTAAATCAAGTGAATCACAGATGTGTGTGATGTTATTGTGGATGACCGGCGGAATAAACACACTGCGGTTAATCTACCAATCAGACACGTTCAGCATTGCAGGCACTGTCCCCCAAAAGCCCCGGGACCTTTGAAAAGTACTATCCCCCTAGCATGGGCTTTTTAGGGGGAAGATTATCTACCCCTGAACTAAATTTAGACCCTGGGTCCACTGGTCGAAACGCACGTAGTTCAGGGGTAAAGTTCCTCTGGTCGAAAAACGCCTTAAGACGATGGCATTGGCCATCCAATCATGTCGCAGAGTAAGAGGGGAGGTGGGCTTAAAGACGTTTGTTGTAAATTCAAATCAAATGATCTCAACCTGAGAAATAAGAATCTACAAACTAAAACTTCTAAAAAGTCTCACCTTACATTAAAGACCTGCTTCCTCTTAGCACTGTTAGAAATGAGGGACTCTAGAAGCTTGTCAGAGAACTACATCCAGATACAAGCTAGCAAACAGTCTTCAACTTGATTTGATATTTATCATGGTAATCATCAATATCGACTGATATGCAAAATGTTATTGTGATAACATCTTTGTCAATATCGCCCAGCTCTAATGTAAAGACAGATCATTTAAAGCACCTTCAGACACTAACTAGGAGAAACCTCTAAAGCTGCTGCAACATTCAAGAGTCTTTCAGAAAGGAATTTGTCTATGTCGTGTCACTGAGGTTATAAATACACTTGCAACAATCCCTTCATTTAACTCCAGACTTGTCATTTTCACTAGAAGAAGTGACAGATGCCCGAGGGCTTCTCTGCAGCATGTTGCAGCAGCGGGTGCTGCAGCTCAAAGAAGGAGGAATAAGAAAGCAAAGCACTGACCACAACTTTTTCAGCCATTAAAGCTCAATTAAAGTGCTGTCTCTAATAGGTATGGTGAAGTGTGCCAAATTGTCGGGTAGGAAAAGTCAGGAGAGTGCACACGGAGTCTTTCTGCTTCTTGTTCAGGGAAGGTTAAAAGCCATGCGAATTCCCAACGAGAGGCTCTGAAAGGCACAAAGGTAGACCCCAGCAGGAGACGGAGCACTGTGCTGCAGACTGCTTCTCTGGACGGGCTGCAGAAACCAAAGCTTTACGACTCCTACAACTTCACACACACAACAACTTCACACACACACACACACACCACTTTTCACGTCAGTTCAATAAGCCTGATTCATTCTCACAGATCCCAGATGAGCGCTTAATTGTATATATTGCCTTCATTCACAGCGCCTTTGTACAAAGATAATTCTAACTATTCTGCGCTTCTGTACACTTTAATATTATTTTATTTTATTCTTTTTTTGGCAAATATTTTTATTGAATTTTCCCGTTTATTTGGTGGGTACAGCAAAAGGAAATATATAATCAATACAATCAATGTCAAAAACTATTAACAAGTGAAGAAATAATAGAGGAGTGGAAAAAAGGTTTTATTTTATTCTATTTTATTTGATCTTTATTTTATCTTCATTTGATCTTTATTTTATTTGATCTTTATTTTATCTTCATTTGATCTTTATTTTATTTGATCTTTATTTTATTTGATCTTTATTTTATTTGATCTTTATTTTATTTTATTTTAATTTATTTAATTTGATCTTTACTTTATTTAATTTGATTTTATCTTCTATTATTTAATTTTGTTTTATTCTATCTTATTTTATTCAATTCTATTTTATTGTATCTTTATTTTAATTTATTTTATTTGATCTTAATTTTATTTTATCTTATCTTCTATTATTTTATTGTATTCAATTTTATTGTATTCAATTTTATTTTATTCAATTTTATTTTATTCAATTTTATTTTATTCAATTTTATTTTATTCAATTTTATTATATTTTATTTGATCCATATTTTATTTTACTTCATCCATATCTTATTTTCTTCCTTCTTCTATTAATATTTTGACTTTCTTACATTCTGTTTATTAGAGCTCTGTAATGACTGAATCTCCCTCCCCAGGATAAATAAAGTATGTCTGACTCTGACTCTGATTAACAGCATCACAGCAGCTGGTCCTGAAAGAGTTCCCTGAGTTTTAAGAGCTGCACAGAAACATGTTAAAGAAGCCTGAAGCCTCAAACACCGTCAGCCACACATCACACTGCTGACAGATCCGTCTCGAACAGGGCTCAATCAGAGGAAAACACATACAGATGTTCAATTAAAAGCAGGAGCCCACAGTCCTGGCTCGTGTTTGCACTAGCCCACATTGTTTGCAGAGCAACAACGGTTGCTAGTGGCAACACCGTCCACTCCCGTTTCCAGGAGCCTGTTGCCGAGCAACCAACAGAATACTTCCCAAACCAAACAATGCCATCCCCCCACCTGATCCCTCTATCTCACGCTAAGTAGAAACTTACAACAATAAATACTGTGTAAGCTAATCATCTCAGACACCGGGGGACGTGAGGGCAGAGTTATGTAAAGACGGACAGACTTTCTGCTGCTCCAGACTCCAGGACGGACGACAGAACGGACAGAATGAAGAGCTCTGTTTTTGTAACTACTCGCTGCGAAAAAAGGAGGAGGAATGTTTAAGTCATCAGGGACACAACAGTCTTTTCTTCGGGGCTGTTTTATGGTCCTGCCACCCGAAAAACAACACTTTCAAAAGCAGAGCTAGGCTTTCAAGTTTGGGGTTGGTCAGAGAGGAACTACAAAATAAAACCGAATAAAAGAGACCATCATATACACTTCTAAAGGACATCTGTGCCAGGAAGAGCAACAGGTTTCTCTCTGTTTAGGCTCTAACATGTCTTCTTTTTTCTCCATCATCAAATCAGTTTTTATTTTATTTTTATCTGAGTTGAAGATTAACTTACAAACAAAGACATCACAACAGTCCAGCTGTAGATCTTTACCTGACGTCTGTTCTTTGTGTTAATAATCAATCCATCCTTGTCCTCCCCCGCTCTCTGCTCCCCATGTATCGTGTCTCTCTCCAAAAATGCTCCAACATATAACTTTAAAAAAGACCACTCTGCTTTCAGATCGGGCTGCTCGCTTTAAGCTATGAAATCTTAAATTTCAGGTTCAACTGCTGCTAAGAAGATCACAATACATCCCAGGTTCTCTACTGAACCTCGTCTTTAAAGTAATGGTTTAACAACTTCAGAGATATCACTCTTGCAAATGATCATTGGCTGTAATTCATAAAGCAGGAGCATCCGCTGCTGAGGCTGTGGATCTCCTTATTGCCTCTCTTTTAAATCCACTTCTTCTTGAAAGCTGACTTTCTTTCTTTTTCTTATAGACTGTTAAACCTTCACACAAGGAATCCTGTTAGTGGGTACCCTTTCAACCCCCCTTCTTTTATTTGATCTATTTCATTTATTAAAAATAATTATTTTATCTTATTTTATTTCATTTTATTTTCACTTTTTTTAAACTTATTTTATTGTATTTCATCTTATTTTATCCTATTTAATTTCATTTTATTTTCTTATTTTATTGTATTTCATCTTTTATCTTATTTTATTTCTTCTTATTTTATCTTTTTTTCTTTTATCTTATTTCATTGTATTTTATTTTGTCTTATTTTATTGTATTTTATTTCATCTTATTTCATTGTATTTTATTGTATTTTATCTTATTGTATTTTATCTTATTGTATTTTATCTTATTTTATTGTATTTCAATATTTCATTTTATTTTATTTCATCTTATTGTAATCCTATTTTTTCTTTTTTCATTTTATCCTGTTTTATTTGATCTTTTTATTTCAAATTTATGGATGAATGTGTGGCCTTGTGTCTTGTACTTGTACTTATTCCATCTCTGTCATTATTTCATTTTATATTAATTTTTAATTTTCTATCTTATATAATAGATCTCTACCTGATATCTGTTCTATGTATTAATAAACTCAATCAATCCTTCTCCTCGTTATCAAACATCACTCTCTGGCCTCAGCATAAACATGCTGTCATGCATCACATTAAACCGATCTTCTAAAGCAGAAGGATCCTGACAGAAACACGTTTTTATTGTAGCATTACTCTACATCATGCTAGTTTTTATTTGCAGGTTTAAAAAAAGTCTCCCTCTCTCCTTTGATTTCATTAAAGCAAACCTGAAGGATCACACAGACACACACGCGCTCTCACAAAGAGAAAATTAAGATATGATAAGAGATTTCCACAACAGAGGCTGTTCTTCAAGCCTGTCTCATTAATTCATGGCTAATCCAATCAAAGCTGCTCTCAGGGTCTGCAGATGGCAGAGTTTACAGGGGGAGAGAGAGAGGGAGAGAGAGGGAGAGAGAGAGAGAGAGAGGGAGAGAGATGGAGAGAGAGAGAGAGAGAGAGAGAGAGAGAGAGATGGAGAGATAAACAGAGAGGGAGAGAGAGAGAGATGAAATAGGAGGAACTGACCACTGTCTCTGATCTAAGTGCCCCTTCCTCCTCCCCCTCCCTCCCCTCCTCCACCTCTGGTCATCTCACAACCTGTCCCCTCCGTCACCGTGTGCTCTGCCCGCCTGACAGCCACAGAGAGGGAAGATCAAACGGTTGCCATGGAGATTGTGTGGTCGCCCGTGCTCCACACGAGCAGCTTCCTCCAGTCCCCCGACACCCTACCTCCTCTAACCCTTTCCAGATTTCCACTGTCCCTCCACCAACCCACCCAAAACAACCAGTCTTCTTCTCTGACACTAAAAACCTCCAAACCATCTTAGTGAGCGTTCAAACGGGGAGAACGACGACGAGAGAGATGATCACAACTGCGAGTGTGATCAATCTATGGTCATATCATACGTGTGGGTGTCTCTGTTTCACAATTATCCGTCCAACATGTTCAAAGGCTGCCGTACTGCTAACACAAAGCATAGAAATTCAGTCCAGTCACCTCACTGCTTTGATCCACGCTTGAAAGTGAAAACAAAAGTGAGATGCTCAGAGGTTTCTTTTACTCCTTTCCCCTTTTTCTAAAAACAGAATCATTGACTGGCTCAAACAAACAAACAATCAAATAAATAAATAAGACACTTTTGTTGACATGAGTTGAACCAACCAGCTCTGATTATATACAATGACTGCATGAACCACAAAATCTAATCAAATCTTACGACAGATAATGAAAAGAATCAGTTCCTTGAGTTAAAAAAGAACTTTATGGGATCATGAAAACAGTATTTTAAAATGCTCCTCTTTTGAATTTTATATCCCCAAAGATGCTGGACGGAGATCAAGGACTTCTCATTTGTTCCATGCCATTCCAGATCATTTCATAACATGTCAACAAGCTAATGGGAGACTCAGCTTAATGTCTGACAAACAAAAAGAAGTGTAAATATAACCTCTGTGCCCGAGGCGTGATGCCGTCTCACACAGCGGCTCATTTAATCCCAACCAATCACCGACACAGAGACCTTGGAGGGAGAAAGTATCTTCATGCGTAACCAAGCGGCAACCTCCGGTCTCAAAATAGGAAGCAAATGTGGAAGTGTTCTAAACTGCAGTTCATTGAGCGTCCACTTGAGGCTGGCTGCAGAAACACCGGAAACCACATACACACCCATTCAAAGAAGACAATCTTTACAGCATTAATAAACATGTTGACAGCCTGGCACAAAAAACGGTTTCAGTCTGAAGAGCTCATTACTCTCTCTGCGCGGTGTATTTTACTACGCAACAGTTCCAAAGACATTAAGATTACGAGTTTTGCCCAAATAAGGACATGACTGACTTGACTGACAGGCGGGAAACAGTAGCTGTTGGCTAGGAGGCTAAAACCCCGCCTCTTTACCTCACACTAGCTTGACAGCAGTTAGGTTGAGTTCAGTATTTCCAATATGGCACCCGTCGACAATTGGCCTCAAAACAGCGCCTCAGGAACAGCTGGTGGCGTCACGGATACTACGTCCATTATTTATACTGTCTGTTAGATTTGTATCAGTGTTGTGTGTGGAATGTCTGATATTGTTGTGGCACTTCCTTGTTTACACACTAGGTGGCGGGTGTTATCAAGTAGGGTGTAGTACTGACAACCAGGTAAGCTAACAGCTTTTCACCGTTGTTGTCGTTGTCATGTTTACAATAGCCTGTTAATCATTCTGCAAGTTAATGTTGGATGTAAGTGCAGATTGATCGGCAGAGCTTTATTGTGCAGTGATGTATATAAACCGTTTGATGTGAGAGCACGGAGTGTGGACCAGAATGTCATTCATTCATTCGCTGAAGAGGCCAATGCGTCAACCATAGACTATAAAATATGGACGTAGTATCCGTGACGTCACCCATCTGTTTCTGAAGCGCTGCTTTGAAGCCAGTCGGCGTCGGCAGCCATATTGTTGTTGTCGAGCGATTGTGAGGTAAAGAGGCGGGCTTTGAGCCTCCTAGCTAACAGCTACAGTGTTCCCACCTGTCAATCAAGTCAGCTGTGCCTCTCATTGGAAGACTCGTAATCTAAATATCTTCAAAATTGCTGCATTAGAAAAAAAAATTCACCCCCCCTACAGTGTGTGCCGATCCAGAAATGAGCTATCCAGAGTACACTCGTCTTTTGTACCAGACTGTAAACATGTTTATTTCTGCTGTAAAGATCGTCTTCTTTTAATTGGTGTGTATGTGGTTTCTGGTACTTCCGGAGCCAGCCTCAAGCGGATCCTCGATGAACTGCAGTTTTTAGCACTTCCAGATTGGACTCAAATTTTCAGACCTGAGGTTGCCGCTTGGCATCAACTCAGTGAGCCCCTGAAAAGCCGCCTCTCAGTGGCTTATTGGGTTTTGTCTCGAGTGGCAAAAGCAAGCCACTACACAGTCTATGTGCTTAACCCAAGCCCAGACTTGCATCCCAGTAAAAATGCTCATATTTGTATTCGCTGAGTCTACCTTCCCTTGCTCACTTAAACAGGTGTGCCTCCATGCTCCAATCTACAACCTCCATCCAGACTCTTACTTCCTTGGGAAACCACATTCTGTTGAGATTACCTCAAATGCCGGCAGCACATTGCCTCGATCTTGACCGATAAACCTGAGATAAGCGGTTTGCTGCACTGGAGGAGTTTGCCTTCTTGGCAAGGATTCACTCCACAGGGACATGACACTGAGGAAGAATCAGCACACTGTACGTACAGTATGCTTTCACAGGCACACTGACACAAACAATGAGTCATCGCTTAATGCTGGAAATGTTGAGACAGATCCAAGCGCCGTGCTGAACACAGATTTAAGTATTAAATACCTCTCTGACATAAAACAGTGCTGCTGATTTCACACTGTGAAATATTAAAACAGCTTACATTCAAACTGATACTAAAGGGTTACTTTAGGCCAAGCTGCATTCCTTCTAAAGCCCCTGAGTTCAGCTTTTATATGGAAAGTGAGGGAGCTTTAGATTTGAAGTTTTCTTCTTTGAAGGTAGCAAGGTGCAGCAGCTTTCACACGCCAATGTAGAGGAGGTTATTCAGATCATTTACCATCAAGTTACCAATCACAGAGCATGAAGTAAAACATGGTGAAAAGGCTGAGATATCATCCTCTCCATAAACAAGAGACGTGCATTATGATCAGCATGATATCAGCTTCAGATAAAAGCTGTTAAAGTTAAATATCAACAACAGCTGATAAAGACATGTCTGCCAATTTGTACAGTAGAGCCTCTAAGGTGACGCAGCAATTATATGCAAGCTATGACAATTTAAGTGCCAACAACGAGCCTCAACATGTCGGCTGTATGGAGGGATTTTGGAGTATTGGAAACAGGGAGTTTCTTTGCAACGCTTGTGCAGCAGGTTAATGCGCGGAGGAGCAAAACAACACTCCCTTCACACCACCAGTTTATTCATGCATCTCTAGAATCATCATCCTGAAGGGGGTGAGAGTTTCTGAAAATAAGAATAAAACTTCAGTCATTCAGTAAAGCTTACAAATACAGCGGCGATCACTGATTCACTGCTCTAATTAACCGCCTTTTCATCATGGTGGACGATATGGGATTCTGATGCTAACCCTAGCAAGCATTACTTCTCAGTTGTAGTTTTACATGAACTTCACAGCTTCATCTTCAGTACCATAGAGAAGCTCCTCGCTAAGCTACTTCATGGACTGTATAAAATATGGACCTAGTATCCGTGACGTCACCTATGTGTTTCTGAAGCCCTGTTTTGAGGCCATATTGCTGCTGCCGAGCGATTGTGACGTAAAGAGGCGGGCTTTGAGCCTCCTCGCTAACAGCTACAGGGTTCCCGCCTGTCAATCAAGTCAGCTGTGCCTCTCATTGGAAGACTCGTAATCTTTGAAATTGCCACGTTAGAAAAAAATTCACCCCCCCTACAGTGTGTGCCGATCGAGACATGAGCTATCCAGACTACACTCGTCTTTTGAACCAGGCTGTAAACATGTTTATTTCTGCTGTAAAGATCGGCTTTTTTTAATTGGTGTGTATGTGGTTTCTGGTACTTCCGGAGCCAGCCTCAAGTGGATCCTCGATGAACTGCAGTTTTTAGCACTTCCGCATTGGACTCATATTTTTAGACCGGAGGTTGCCGCTTGAGCACCACTGCTTGATAATTGACAACATGTTTTTAAAAAAAAAATTTGTGTTGTGTTTTTGGGCATTTCTGCCTGTATACAATAGGACAGCTGAAGAGAGACAGGAAACATGGGGAGCAGAGAGTGGAGGAAGACATGCAGCACATGGTCACGGCCGGGAATCGAACCGGCGACCTCTGCAATGAGGACTATAGCCTCTGTAGTGAGGCGCTTAGACCGCTAGGCCACCAGCGCCCCGACAACATGTTTTTAGTACTACTTTTCCTTACTTATCATGTTATTTTGACTGTCACAGGTAAATTCTGGTACAGGAGAGACTAGGTGATCTTCACAATGGAAGACAGGCGACATTACATCAGAAGTATCGGCCAAAATGACTTTAACTTCCACGGAATATTGGCAAAAAGCAAATGTGCATCCCCAAACCTCATCTTAATGTGTTTATAGAGGTGTAACGATTCATCTACAACATCGATATATCGATTTATATTCCTATGATCCGACTACATGGATCTGTGCTCGGCAAGTTGGCCTTCTGGACAACATCTATCAATCTAACATCGTTTTAAAAGGTAATAAATCGATTGTGTCGATACTAGGATTGGATTTAAGCACGGCAGACTTTACATGGATGTCTTTTTTTTTTTTTGCACTTTTAATGATAAAGACTTTAAACTTTACTCAATTCAGGCTGCCTGTCTGCGAAGTCCTCGCCACATGCCAGCAGAAAACAAAACATAGCATGGCGGACGGCAGAGGAGAAGCGAGAAATTATTAAGCCACAGTCGCGGTCCAACCACCTACTAAGGCGCCATGGGATTTCACACTACGCCGACTGTCCAGGCATCTCTTGCAGCGTTCATCAAGGTAACATCAGCTCTGCAGAAGCCTCAGGCCTCGCCAGCATGTTTAGTCAGAGACTAGGACAAAACTCTGCTCGGGCAAAAAACATCACAGCAACAACAGGAATCTAGGACTGTCTAGTATCATGGTATTTATTTCACAGTCACACTGGTTCAATTTTTGGCTAAAAAGTTGCTGAATCGTTTTCAAGTCACTGAATCGTTTCAGATCAGATCGTTCTGAATGAACCAATATCGTCTTTTAATCGTATCATCATGATACGAATCGAATCTTTACACCCCTATTTGTTTATCTATTTATTACAACTGGTTTCTTTGACCCATTTGTTCCTGCAGCTCTGAACTGCCCTGCATAAAAGTTGCAGCACACTTCAGCCTGGCAACACAAATCCTTTCATGGAAATATAATTGACATACAATGCCGCTGCTAAGCTGCTCCCATCCGTCAAACAATGCCACATTAACATTTACTCTCTTTCAAAGCAAACGAGTGAGACAAGAGGATTCTCAAAGATCAGGATTAAGTTGTGCTTCAAGGAAACCCTCCATTATTGTGTTTCCACCTGTTACAATCACATCCTCTGCCATTGTTTCCCACCAACACTCCTGATTAAAGTGCTTCTGAAAAGCTGTGCTGCAGACCAAACAAATTAAATCCAAAATTACAGTCTGGAGCTCGTTCTTGGCTTATCTGGTCAAATCTCACTCCGCTGAAGTCCCAGTCGTGGTTTCTAGTAATTAGTTTGTAGCAGGTTTTCACTGACAGAAGTCCTGCTTTAAACCAAATAAACATGTCTTAACAAAATGGTCTAAACTCTGCAACAGAAAGGAAAAGTGCAGAGCGAAGGGAAGGAGGGAGGGAGGAGGGGGTGCTATCCCCTGTCTGAAAGAGAGAGGAGGGGGTCAGTCATTGTGATGCAAATGTCACTGCCTTGTCTGCTGTTTGTGGCAGGAAATTTAATTAGCAGTTGTGTAGCTGCGATACAAACAGGTGGAATGTTAAGAATGCTCCTTATGACACACACACACACACACACGGGCGCAGGAGACGGACTGAAAAACATTTCATTTCACAACGAGTTTCAACTTGTTGCCACCAGGCGAGGGCCAATCAGCGGCGGCATTTTTTCTGGTGTATGACAAGATTTGTTTTCTTTTTGTATCCTAGCAGCGATGATTTCCAAACTCTTTGTAGCTGGAAGACTTGATGTGAGAGTCACAAGGACACTTAAACTATTTTTCCTTTCAACAGATTCTTATGAAATTGTAAGAGCACATCACTTAAGGTGAAAAGCCCTTCACAAATAAATGAATTAGGAAGATTATAAAACTGAAACATTCCGTGTGTTCAAATGGCGCCATTATTTTCCACTTAACAAGCCCCACAAGGCATTCTCCTCTCAGCTCCTCTGTTTTGCTCAATGATTTCCTGACATGCTTTTGACTGGAGTTATGGGATAACCCATTAAATATGTGTTAATATCACACAATTAAAAAAAAAAAATCTAAAGCAAGGCGGTTCAGTTAACACAGTGGGAGGTTAATGCAGCTCTATACGGATATGACGAGCTGTAAACGGATGGCGGTGGTTGAGTCTGTGTCTGTATCTGTAGCAGGACACTGGATTGACAATTTCTCCCTGAGGCGAGCGCAGGCCTCATCAAGATAAGCTAAATACAGCACACACTCTGCACACTTATGAAGTAGCAAACACACACACACATATACACACACACTCACAGGACATGTGACCAAAAGCTGTGTCAGGTCAGCCCCTGCCCAACAGACCACTGCAGCTGTCCTATTGATAGCCAAACTGTACTACACACATGGGTCCATTAAAATCTCAAAATGGCACACTGGCAACGGTGGACGCCGCTAAGCACGGTCCAATAAGCAACCCGAGAGGATGGCTTAACAGTACCATGGACAAGAGGAGGTTAGATAAGATGAAGGGGCGTCGTTTTCTGTGTGAAATATCAAATCCAGACTGATTTGAGGAAAGATATCACAGAAATCATCCTCTTTTCTTCACCTCATTATTCTGATGAATAAGTCTTTCTCCAGCTGCTTCCCACTTTGTTTAAATCTCCTCTTTGTGCACCATTTCTCTGTGACCTGCCCCTGCAAGCCGAAGCTATGCACTCTCACCGCAAAGACAGAGAGATGAAAATAACCTGATTAAAAACACTGACTTTTAAAGAATAACATTTCGCCCCCTGGCCCGCTCCATCCTCTCTCTTTCCATGACTTGGGTGTATTTGTGTATCAAGTTGCCATGTAAACATAACAAAGTCACGCTCAGATTGGGGGGGCGGGGGTGGGGTTTGTGGGGGTTACACATGTTCAGTGCAGTCATCTTTTACATTTCTTTGTAGCTGCAGAGTCGTCCAACTGGGCGAAGTGAAGTTTCTGATACGTTTAACTACACTAGCTTTTAGTAAATGCACATGAACACTACATTAATGTATTATACAACCAACATCATTAAGAAAATCACACTCTTACCTGCTCTGCTGACCTCTTCTCTACTTACAAGCACATAGATATCAGCCTGCATCAACAATACATCATCTCCAGCTCTCTTCTTTAACAAGATGAATACTCTACATAAACACACTTTTCAGAGTGAGCAGAGAGGGCTTTAATTAGACACATTTTCATGCTGCAAAGATTCATCCTAATGCTTCAACAACAGTACAAATGACCGAGCGCATGACAGCTGTCCCTGAAGAGAGAGTTCATCAGAATTAATGTTCCTCAGGGGACGAAATAAGAACGAGACAAAGGGTATTAAAGGGGTGCAAACCTTCCACAGACATGCTGTTAAACTAATGAAAGGAGGAATCAGAAATTACACGGGGTCTACCTTTCTTTCCCTGGTTTCTCATTATTGCTAAAGCACAAATTACACCTATAACTCTGACATAAAGGTCAAACAGCAACCCTAATGAGAGCTGCCACTTGAACAACACAGCAGTGGCACTGAAAGTCCAACTAGGATCAGTGGTGGACAGTATCTGTACTTTACTTGAGTATTATTTTTCTGAGGGAACTTATTACTTTTACTCCACTACATTTCTATCAGTGCTGTAGTTACTCACTACTTTAGCTTTGAAGTCAGCTCATAAATTTACGTCTCTTTTCTGAAATCTGATCCCTAAGTCATAGAAAGGTGTTTGTGTAGTTCTGTTTGTCTCAGTGCTTTAGTCGTACCTGTATATCGTGCGTCTCCACGGTTGAACATGGAGCAAACAGAGCATCACTCAGATCAGGCAGTTCATGTAGAGGTGGTAATGATGGCTATAATTCTCCACCTGAGCACCCATGGCCATATCTTCAACCAGTGTTAGAGGTTTTTGAAATGATGAATGATACATATCATTTGAAATATTAACCCTGTTCCTCACTCTGCCCAAATATACAAAAAAATCACTGTCCAACCTGAGAAAGCGTGTTGAGCTACGTAACATTTGTTTCATTTCAGATCAACATTTCAAAGTTTTTTGTGCCTGGAGTGACTTCGTTGCTGTTTTTATTCCATGGTATAGAGATTTCAAGTAATGGTTTCTAAATAAACATATTGTAACCAAATGTACTCCTATGTATCCTGCACTCCTGCTTTGTAAAAATACAAAGTTTAGAGATTTTTTAAGAAGTACTTTGAACACTTCAGTATTTTTAAAAGCAAGTACTTCAGTACTTTAACTCAAGTAATAATCTGACTGAACAACTTTCACTTGTATTGGAGTAATATTTGACCTGGAGTATCTATACTTTGCTGTTACTTTTGTCCACCACTCACTAGGATGCACAAACATTTACTTTAAATCCTCCATCTCTCACACAAGACTGTAATAGCATAACCTTTATATTGTCCATGTCAGGTGTACAATGAAATTAGAAGCGCTGCTCCTGAAGGTGCATGTTATAAATACAAATAAAATAAAAACAGGTATAAAAGACAAGAAAAATATAGAAAAATATAAAACAAATGTCAAATATATACAGTACGGTCAGGAGAAGAGGTATTTGGGTTTAAGGGTTTAAAAACAAAACTCAGAAGAATAAGAGAACCGTCATAGCACCATCTAGCTGTAACATATCCAGCTATTCAAGTTGGGTCTGAATATCAAAAATAGCACAAGTTTGTAGAGAATATACTTCATTTTTCTTAAAAAACAAACCTTTTACTTTGAGGTTGGTGAATCTTGATAAATTACGACAATAAAAAGGGGTCAGTAAATGCATCACGTTCGGCAACGTTGCAACAGAGTTACGTCGCCTGTTTAAGTTTGTATTTAAGCTCGATTTGGGGGATTTTAAACGCCTTTTAAGAGAAATTACACAAGATAAAGTCAACCCGAAGAGTCTGGTAAGTGTCTGTGAAAATGAAAGTGACCCTCCCTCTGAGTTTAACAGTTCGAGCAGCAGTAATAACGCTGCTAAAGCTAGCTTAGCTTCAGTCCCACCTGTTTAGACGCGTTCATGAGCAGCAGACTCTGTAAAATGAAGTTTCCCTGCACTGAGGAGAGCTGCTGTAAACAAAGCAAACACATAAAGGTGAACTCACAGCTGAAGTCATCTCTACTGCTTGCTCGAGTTAGCATTAGCTGTAGCTCGACTGATCCATCCTGCTGAGCTGAGGACGAGCTGCAGCCACTAACACAACGCAGCAACAAGTGAGAGCTGCTGTCGGGTTGATTATGAGCAGAAACCGGGAGTTCAAAGTGTGAGAAAGAGAAGGAAAAAGAAGATATAGAAGTAGAAATCACGCCTCGAGCTGACGTGAGAGCAACAAACTGATGGCAGGAGTAATAAAAGAGAGAGATCCGCTCTCACAAAGAAGGGAAAGTTCTGTTGTTGACAATAAACCAAAAACAAACCTTCCCAGGATTCATTCTCCTCCTCACTCTGAACCCTAACTCTGTCTTTAAATGTATATTCACCTGTGGTTGTATAAAGTTCTCTCCTCTCCTCGGTCACTTCCAGATGCTGCTGCTGCTGCTGTTGCTGAGTGTTGCGCCCGTTGGTAAGTAACTGTATCCACGGCTACAGTCACTATGGCGCGAGGGGGTCTCGAGGCAACTGTTGCTACCCTCGAATGGCTACGTCAGGGCCGTCACTATACAAGGGGGAGGAGCCAGAGGGACAGGAAGTACCACCCCATAAAAAAAGGCTGTAATTAAGAGGTGATCCACTAGGGGGCCGTGTTGGTCAACATCAGTATTTTAAATAACTAAAGGCCTTCTTGTAATATTATATTTAATCCATGATGCTAGATTTATTTATTTTTATTTATTATTTTTTATATTATTATTATTCTTTTGTTAATAGTTTTATTTTATTAAATCCCTGTTTTCATTTTGTTTTAATATTTTCAATTGTTTAATTGTTTTAATTGTTTTAAGTAGGTTCTCTTTTACTTTTTTACTCAGCTGTTGTTTTAAGTTCTTGTTCTTAAATTCTGTATTTCTGGCTAGTTAAATATGTCTCCATGTCTTGATTTGTTACTTGTTATAGTAAGACAGTTCCTGTTATTACACTAGTGTGTCTACACTGTTCTAACAAGAATATACGGTGTCAGACCTAATAAACTTTTTTGGACAGTTATGAAAATTTCCTTTATAAATCAACTTTATGATTATTTGTGTTATTATTATTATTATTATGAGTAGTAGTAGTCAACAGGTACATCAGTATCTTCTTCTAAATCATGAAAGGCCGTCTTGTAATATATTTTGTTTCATCCATGATGCTATATTTATTTTTATTTATTTTATTTATATATTTTTGTTAAGATTTTATTTGATTAAATCATTGTGTGTATTTATTGTGTAATTAACTTTTTTGGACTGTTATAAAAACATCCTATATAAATAAACTTTATTATTTTTAGTGTTATTATCATTATAAGTCAAATGGTCCATCAGTATCTTCTTATTAAATCACGAAAGGCCTTCTTGTGATATTATGTTTCATCCATGATGTTATATTTATTCTAAATTTATTTTTGTTCATTGTGTAATTTTATTAAATCCCTGTTTGTATGTTTTTTAATATATATTTTTAATTGTTTAATTGTTTCAAGTAGGTTCTCTTTTACTTTTCAATTGTCTGTTGTTTAAGTTGTCCTTCTTAAATTCTGTATGTCTTGCTAGTTAAATATGTTTTGTTGTAATTTATTTTTGTTAAAAGTCTTATTTTATTCAATCCCTGTTTTTATTTATTTTTTACTGTTTTAAATTGTTTTAAATTGTTTTAATTGTTTTAAGTAGGTTCTCTTTTACTCAGCTGTTTTTCTTAAATTCCGGATGTCTTGCAAATTCAATATATCTCCATGTCTTGATTTGTTCATTATTATAGTAAGAAAGTTCTTGTTATTGGACTAGTGTGTCCACACTGGTCTAGTAACAAGAACTGTCTTACTATCTTATACGGTGTGAGAGTTAATGAACTTTTTTGGACTGTTATAAAAATGTATTATCATTTGTATTATTATTGTCATTATTATTATTATTATCAAAACTGTTTACTGCTGTCTCTATTCCTGCTCTTTCACAGTCTGATGGCCACAAAGAGGAGGAACTTTCCTTATCATTTAATCCACTATCTTGGTGTTATCAAAGTCTGAAAGTGTGCTGCTGAAACACCCCAAGGCAGTGTAATGGCTGTGAAGCATTCCTTAAACAAACATTCTTTTAACACACACTGTATAACAAACAGGAGGGGGAAATGTGCTTATACAACTACATATTAAAGGTATTATGAAAACAGTATTTATTACATTAATACAAAAAGTACAAAGGAATACATAATGAATGTGTGTGGGAAGTAGGTGTTTTTGTACCTTTAATGCATAGAGGTCTACTCATACAGAATGAAAACATAATGTGGAATATATACTGTATTTGAATGGGTGGACTATTAGATATCTTTGTTCACATAAAGAGGGTGTTTATGTGCTGTAAATGCAAACATGTCCACAATGAATTCAGATAGTGTTAAGGGATATTTATTAAGACATTTCAGTGATATAACATTGGATGTCTTCAATAGAGTTAAAAAATACTCACGTCTTTGTATCTGTCTTTTTTGTTTTACTACATATGTATGTATATATTTATCACATGAATAAAACAGAATAAGAAACAGTCCTGTTACATCTACTACATCGTTTTGTTCTTCTGCAGAAGTGCAACTCGTCTCGTCTTCCTGCATTTCAGATCTTCAGCACATGATGGCGACATATGTCCATGCTGAGAAACAAGATGGTCTCAGGAGGTCAGATGAGAGGATTACATTACCAGGTTTTTTCTAAAAGCAGAAGTCACGTCCTTCACTCAGATATAGATACATGTCAAAACAAAACCGAGACTGAATGTGCTTTCCTTTTATCTATTTATTGATTTTACAATGCAGAGAAAGGACGTAACATTGGTCTGTTTAAATACAGAATTATGATTACATCACGGGCAAACAGTACACTGAGGTAAAAACTCGCCAGACGTCTGAGAATGTACAGACTTTCAGTGTTCTTATCAATCTTTTATTTTAAGTGCTGCAGAAAAATAAAGATGATAATACACATGCTGTTTTTGAGTATATATTGTGATACGTTTTGTGGTGTTAGAGTGAGTTTTACAGAAGATTCATATATTATAATAATACTTATACTTTCTTTGGAAACATGGAGGGTGACATCTCCATAAAAAACACAGGATTTGTGGTTTATACAAATCTGCATCTTGATATTTAACAGCATTTAGCTTGATCAAGGGTTTAGCTGATTTAGCAGCAAAACACTTCAAGACTACCTTGTTGAGTTATTAAAGAGACACCTCAGCTTTACACACGGAGGTCTGTTTACTTACCACACGTGTGCCACTCAGTCTGAGGTAATAGTTATATAATGTTTCCCGAGGCCTTGAACAGAACATGCCAAATTTTGATGAATCGCTCAATAAGTCAGCTTGGTCTTTAGACTTAGATCTTTAAACAGAGTGGGTGAATTACACACTGCAGATTAGGGAAGTCTGATGAAAGAGGTTACTGGGCTCAATTATGAAATTGTAGAATCAGGGCTTTTTGGAGTTTGACCTGGGCTGCGGAGGACAAACCAGGTGGGTATCTTTGCCAAATTGCTTTAAAAGTCTGTGTCCTATCACTCATGCTAGATACTACACTATTATAGTATCTAGTATTCCAGGAAAATGAAACCTTTAGTTTGAGCTATCAATGTAGACATACAGAAATGTGAATAAAGAAAAGATGGAGGGTAAAGAAGAAGAAAGAAATCTATGAGGCTTCACAGTGAAGTTTCCCACATACTTTGTTTAAAGCCTTGCAAGTCATAGAATCAAGTTATTCCAGTTATTCAACAAGTGACATTAAATACATTGAAGTTAAAACATTCAACAGATTCTTATGTTCAAGCAGCACAAATGTTTCTGTGCATCCCATAGTTACATGTGCACACTTGAAGTGATTGTGTCCTGTAAGCAGTGGTGGACAGTTAGAAGATAATTTTATGTGAGTACCGTACTTAAGAACATTTTATATTTTTAAAATATCAAACTTTTGACTCCTCTACATTTCTATCAGTGCTCTAGTTACTCACTTCTTTTGCTTTGAAGTTAGCTGATGAATTTTCTTTTCTGAAATCAGACCCCAAAGACTGTGAACTGTTTGTGTACTTGTGTTTGGTTTGTCTAAATCTAACAAACTGGTTTTAATCCAGATGAACATTTGAAACTTGTTGTCTGTGCTTGTAGTAACTTAGTTTATATTTCATGGTATACTTTTTAGATATGAAATAATGTTTTCTAGATAAACAGAACGTAGCAGAATGTACACCCATGCATTCATGACTGCACTCGTGCTTTGTTAAAATACATTGTGAGACTTTGAACACTTCAGTATTTTTAAAGGGAAGTACTCCAGAACTTAAACTCAAGTAACAATTTGACTGAACAACTTTCACTTCTGTTGGAGTAATGTTTGACCAGGAGGATTTATACTTTGACTTAAGTAATGAAGCTGTCTACTTTGTCCACCACTGGCTGTGAGAATATAAAATATTTTGGAAAGCTTGTGGACATATCACATCTTTAACAAAAGGCACAAAATGTACAATTTTATAGTTAAGGAAAATGTTGCCTGGTAAAATCCTTGAATATATTGAATATACCTTTAACCCTCCTGTTATGTTTGTTTCTTAGGGACAGCAATAATGTTCCTGGGTCAACTTGACCAGGACATATTTAATGATCCAAAAGTGTCCGAACCCAAAACAATCCCAATGAACATTTTTTAATCTCATTATTAACTCCATTACTGACCATTTAAATCAATATTTAGTGCAATTGTGTTCTTTAATTCACACAGAGATCATGGTTCAATGAGGATAACTCACTCGTTTTCATGAAAATTCATGTTCAAACTTTTTTTAATGTACATTGAAAAGCCCTAAACATAAATACAATAGATTTACATGACTTAGATTTGTGTCTGTTTTATTCTATTTTACATTTTTGAATTCATTTTTTTTATGTAGTGCAAATGTACATATTGCAAATGTGTGAATTGAGCCATTTTCATTGTATATGTTATTAATACTAATTAAGCCAAGCAGAAGAAGAAGTTTCAATAGTTTTGACTTCTTTATTTTTTACTTTTGAACATTAAAATGGGTCAATTTGACCCGCAACATAACAGGAGGGTTAAATAACAAAATACTTTTTGTTAACAAACTAGGTCAAGTGCCTTTTATATTAGCATGTTTAAAAAACAGTGCAATGAATAGGGGAAAATAATGGAAATCTGCTCCACTAGAGGTTTCTATGACCAAAGGAAGGTATGATAGTGGGCCTGCCTTTAGGACAATATTGTAATTATTTAGATACATATCTATTTATTCAATATATAAATATGTGTGTGTGTGTGTGTGTGTGTGTGTGTGTGTGTGTGTGTGTGTGTGTGTGTGTGTGTGTCAGTCAGGTGACGGTGTGTAAAGGTGTAAAGCTGTAAAACTGACGGATGTCACAGGGCAGAAGTTAAACCTGACTCTGACCCTCAGTCAGGGAAGTCGGTATTCACACGGTGCTCCTCATTCACTGAACATCCAGACGTCTTTCAACACAAACACAGCCTCCAGGTGAGTCACGACACTTCTGATTGATTGATTAGACTGGTTGGTTGGTTATTCCAGTATCTACTATCGATGTGTACTTGTATGTGGGTGAACTGGTCTGGCTTATCAGTGCACCTGTTGGGGCTGATTTTAAGAAGCAGACAGCAGAGCCTCTTTTTAATAAATTAAATCATCACATAAGTTTCTAACTAGATTTCCACCGTGGGATTTTATTTTTGTCTCTTTGCCTCAGTTGTTTAAAATCAGTTTGAAAACTTTGCATTAACATCTCAAACACACCTGTAGCATCGCTAGCTCAGGTGTATCCAGGGGTAACTGTTAATTAGCATTTGCTCCATTAGCTTCTTCAACCTGCTTGATTTGTGAATATATCTCAACCATGATCTCAACATTTCAAACAGAACATTAAGTGATGATAATTTCCTGTCTGTAATCGATGCTAAACGGCTTTGTGTTTCTGTACATCGTTACATTTAAGCATCACGTATGCTAGCATGAAAGAACAGCATATCCCATGAGCCTTAGCGAGTGACCTCTGACCCTTAGACGCCGACTGGATGCTAGGAAACGTTTGTTTACTTTATATTGTTTACTTTATTATAAAAATTAACGTTTCCCTGTCGGTAATTTTAATTTACTTCGATGTAATATATTGTATTTATTTATATTACTATTTTAGAGTTCAGAAGTTTACACTTAAAGCATATAATCACTAAATTGTGAATTATTGCCATCTCAGAGGTCTGTCTGTGCTCAGCTGAGATGTGGTCTCCTTCCTCTGGCATTAGAAACAGGTCGCTTCCACTCTGTTCCAGAGGAGGAGAGGAAGTGTTCCTTGTGGGATCTGGAGGAAGTTGAAAATGAAATGCACTTTTTATTCTACTGTCCATCATATCATGATCTCAGGTGCCTCCTTTTCAACAAAATATCAGAAAACTGTCCATATTTGTTTTCCATGTCTGATGAAGATAGATTTTTTCTAACGTGGCAATTTCAAGATATATTAAGATTACGAGTCTTCCTTTTTTTTTTTTTTTTTTTTTTTTTCTTCTCTTGTCTGCATATATATTTCTGGTTTGTGTCATGTTTGTCACAAACTGTCAAATATTAATGCAATTTATTCTTGCAGCAAAAGAAAAGAAAGAAAACCTTTTTCTTCTGTGCTTGTGACTGTGTGCATGCAACCATCACCATTCCTCTTAGAACTCTGGCCTATCTTTTATTGACAGCTAATATCATGTTCTGTAAAAGAGGGCGTTCACACCTAGGTGGGCCAAAAAAAATAAAAAAAAATAAGAGAAAGTGAAAGAAAGATTACATAAGGATATACAAAGGGACAGGGAAAGAGAAGGAGAGAGAGACCTAAAACACTTAGATGGAGAGGGACCATCTCACCATGACTCCAAAAACTCCGTGGGGTGATACTAATGATTAAGCAACCCTTAGGGCAGAATGGCAGGATGGGATTTGATTGGTTTCATAATTTGGCTCCTGATGGCAGGGATTGGTTGTTTTTTTCCCAGGTTTACTCCGGCTGTAGATAGCAGCTTTTTCCCCCCTCTTTTTTAAGAACACATTATGTATTGATTGCCATCGGGACATAAAGATCATTTTAACCAGTATAAAAAAAAAACTGTTTCTAAATCTGACTACCAAACCCAACTTTAAGTGCTATTTTTTCTAGTAAAGTTTTATTTTCCTCCTGGAATTTAAGTCACAATTAACACATTACACCTGGACAGTTTTACCTTTTGCAGACAATAGCATTATTTTAATTGAATGACTTAGGGGTTAACAATGTAGCTGAATATTTGATCATGTCCTGTAGTGGATAATAAAGCAATACTCAAATCTTTCTCCTCCGTGAAGGAAGAAACACCAAATGACAGAATGTTTTTTGTTTTTGTAAGTAAAACAGTTATTTCAAAATTCTATAAGTTAAAATAAAAAAAGGTTTTAGCATGTTTAGCATCTAAATAAGCCCAATCAACCAACAATAAGAATGGTAGTTTTTCTCAAGGCCCCTTCCATTGTATTATTGCACTATGATTATTTATGCATCAACTCAATATTAACGATGCATCTGGTAATTTTGATAAATACATATGAGCCATTTCTTATTTATTGAACAATATAATAATGTAATTAATTAATTTCAATGGAGAAGCTGGGTATAAAGTATGATTTTGTAGAGGTAGTAAAACATGTATTTACTTCACCTACTTAACTTCAGTGCAGTTATCCCTGAATCAAACTTGAGCAAAGTGCTTGAATAAACACCTCTCAGTAGCGTCTCAGCAGAGAGTGGGATGAGAGAGGATGTCAGTGACCGACAGTAACCTCAGTGAGATGTGCATCAGCAGTTAACACATCCTGCAGCGTTTCAGCATGAGAGCATGTGAGCATGCGCAGAGCCAGTCATGTGACCCTGTGGTGTGGTGGCTCTGTGTTTTCGTCTCTCCTGTTTATTGGCTGAGGCTGATCTTACTATAGGATGGTGATGGCACACATTTTATGAAGTCACGCGAGCATCTTCACACGTGCACTATTTTTAGACTGATGTTAAAAAGTGAGTTATATAAAATAGAAATAAAATCACCAAATATGGGGAATGTATTAAAGTAATGTGTGCATGCACTGACACTGAATATATCTTCACCTTGTCACTGAGAGCTGCAAACAACTGGATTACTGTCTTGTAAGATAAAACATTAGACGTTAGTTTTTATATTGAAACAGTCAGGCTCAGTTCATACTGTGTCCTCTGTGTTGTAGAGTTCATGCAGACAGGATGTGCAGCTTCTGCTTCCTCTTCGTGACCTTTTGCACCTTGCTGGTGGGAGTTTATGAGAAATTACATAGAGGAAGTTCCTCCACATATACTCTTCTCTTTTTTTAACTCTTGTTGCTGCTTGAGTACACAATTATTTTTCCATGTGTATCAACAGTAAACTCTTGTTCAAAGTTAGCCACAGTTTTCAAGTATATCCTCATAGCATGGAATCATAACCAACACTTCCTCCTCAAAGGTAGGCACGTTTTCAAGAGTTCATGACCTGGGTTTACACCTCCTATTGTATCAGTTGTACGCTGTTTGCTTACTGCAAACAATGTTGTGATGGGCAGTTCTTAAATTTGCTCTCTCCCTGCTCTTGCTTCCTCTCTGGAGTTGCTGGCTTTGTTTTAGCACCCAGTATATCGGGTCATAGCTGAAAGGAACTAGAAATACAGGATCGTCTTGTCGAGCTGTGTAATTGGGCTGAAGGCTTTGATTTTTACTGTGAGGGCTAAAATTAGCCTTCAAAACAATGTTGCAGTAACCCACAGTATTCAATATGTAGTCACTAAGTCACATTCTTTTATGTTCATTTAATCGTGCCGGATTAGCTTATTTTGATTCTACACTTCAGCATCCATGATACAAAACCTGCTGAGGTGGAGCTCTGAAACCTCTCTATGCAGACTGTTTCATATAAAGGAGCAGGGTTTCATTACGGATGCAACAATGCTGTGATCTTTAGTATCAAAGGAGACCTCAAAATGATCCAGCTTAATGTCATTTTGCCAATTCTTTTTATTGAGTGAAATTCAATGACATTGTAATTTTACATTTTTACATTTTTCATTTAAATGCAGAAAAGAAAAACACAACAATAATGCTGGGAATACGACACTCCTAACAGGAGAAACAAGGTGCATACATGTGCATAATTATATACCTGTAGTTCAGAATCACCTGCACATTTAAAATACAAATACACCAGTCACAGAACTCAAAAAGAAAAATCACCCCTTCCTCCCCAGCCTAGCTCAGCAGCAGAAATTAACACGTGTACACAAATGTGGGAGTACAGCAATGTTGAAAGAAAATAAGACACCTCTCAGTCCGGCAGAGTCTGCAGATCTCTAACATGTGAAAGAAAAGGTTGCCATTTGTGAAAGAACTTGTCTGTGTTTGTGATGATTTCAAGTTTTAAAAAAGGAGACTGTATCCTGCAACCACTGTGCAACAGATGGAGGGTTGAGCTTAATGTCATTAAAGACAATAAATGCAGTAATTCCTCAATTTAGCAAAGCTTAAACCTTACAATGTTTCCCCTGGAAACTCACCTCAAAACACCAAAAGCAGTGTCTATTTTCCTGATCAACTACCTGAACATGTATTTTGTATTCTTGAAGTATTTTGGTGACTTTATATAGCAGTGTTTTTCTGTAAAGTCTTATCGCTCGGGAGCTTCAGCCGTGATAGTTAGAGTGATACGTAGCATGATTCACGTGTGAGCTGTAGAGCAGAGGAAGTATCAGTGAATGGAAACACTGGAGTACAGCATGAATTCAAATGTAAAGTGCTTAGCCTGATCCATTATAATAGCTGTTTTGGGTCTCAGCAGATGTGTGTCTAACATGAGTCTGGTCCTGCTGGAGGTTTCTGCCTGTTAAAGGAAGTTTGTCCTTGCCACTGTAACTTGCTAAATGCTGCTAAGTGCTCTGCTCATGGTGGATTAAGATGAGATCAGACTGAGTCCTGTCTGTAAGAAGGGACTGGATCTTATCCTGTCTTGATGTTGAGTCTTTGTTAATAATAGAACATAGAGTACGGTCTAGACCTGCTCTGTTTGGAGAAGCGTCTTGAGATAACGTTTGTTGTGATTTGGTGCTAAATAAAGATTGATAGTTTTACGTTGTTGTTGTTGTTGTTGTTGTCGTCATGTTCTTATGTGTGCTAAAAAGATGCCTGTCGGCTTTATTTAAAGTTTCAAGTATGTTAATTTCTAAGTGTTCTGGTTTCAGAGTTCCCTTCAACTCAAAAAGTATTTATCAACACATTCATAACCTCTTTCCAGTACGGTACGAATACTGAACATTTAGAAAATATCCTAATAAGATCCTATAAGATCATTTCCCCCATAGACTGTAAAAATAATGGAAGTATCTGTGATGTCACTCATCTGTTTCTGAAGCCGATCGTCAGCGGGTGCCATATTGGAAATGCCGAACTCAACCTAACTTCTGTTGAGCTAGTGTGAGGTAAAGAGGCGGGCTTTGAGCCTCCTCGCCAACAGCTACAATGTTCCCGTCTGTCAGTCAAGTCAGTCATGTCCTTAAATGGGCAAAACCCCTAATCTTAATGTCTTCTGAGCTGTCTCGTTTAAAAAAAATCACCCCCGCCGTACAGTGTGTGCCGATACAGAAATGAACTTTTCAGACCAAAGCTGTTTTTTGTACCAGGCTGTACACATGTTTATTTCTGCTGTAAAGATCGTCTTTTTTGAATTGGTGTGTATGTGGTTTCCCGTGTTTCTGCAGCCAGCCTCAAGTGGACACTCAATGAACTGCAGTTTCTAACACTTCTGCATTGGGCTTGCCGCTTGCTGCTCCCCCTCAACTCATGGAAACATACTGAGACATTTGTTATGACCTCTTTATTCTTTTAGTAGCTTTAGGTAGATGTGATAGAACATTCGTGGTATGTAAAGTAAGCACGGCAGCCAAGAGATGGGAACACACTGAGTGTTCCAAGAACAAGTATATCACATTTGCATTTAGGAACACTTCCACCTCACCCTTTACAGCTATTCAGAAGGCTTGGAAGGGCAGAGACGAATCCTTCACTATTATATACACTACCAAGTCAAGTCAAACTTTATTCATATAGCACATTTAAAAAACAACCGCAGTTGGCCAAGGTGAAAACAAGAAAAAGCCACAATAGATAAAAGCAAAATCAAATGTTGGATGTTTTGCTCAACAGGTATTAAAAGCCAATGCAAAGAGGTGAGTTTTAAGTAAAGATTTAAAACTCTCAATGGTCTGAGTGTGTCTTATATTCAGAGGCAGACTGTTCCACAGTGTGGGAGCAGCCACCGCAAAGGCTCGGTCACCTCAAGTTTTGAGCCTCGATCTTGGGACATTAAAACCACCTGAGTGCTCTGGCTGAAGCGTGCAGGTGCAAACACTCACACAGGTATAATGGTGACGGCCCATGTAAGCTTTTAAAAACCAACCAGTCAAAAGTTTGGACACACCTTCTCATTCAATGGTTTTTATTTATTTTAATTATTCTCAACATTGTAGATTAATACTGAAGACATCTAAACTATGAAATAATCTGGTTTTACCATAATCTGGATTACAACAGAAGTCAAATAGGGCTATCCATTGTGTACTAACCCTACCTCTGAACAACACAACTGATGGTCTCAAACACATTAAGAAGGCAAGTCATTCTACAAATGAACTCTTGACAAGGCTCATGTTAATTAGAAACCATTCCAGGAGACCACTTCATGAAGCAGACTGAGAGAATACCAAGAGTGTGCAAAGCTGTCATGAAGGAAAAAGGGGGCTACTTTACAGAATCTAAAATATAAAACATACTCTGCTTTGTTTAACACTTTTTAAAAAATTAAATAATTCCATATATGTTCTTTCATAGTTTTGATGTCTTCAGTATTAATCTACAGTGTTTACAATAATTAGAATAAACACAAACCCTTGAATGAGAAGGTGTTTCCAAACTTTTGACTAGGAGTGTGCATAAATCTGCCTGCAACTGCTTTGAGAAACCCTCCAATGCATGAATGTGCTTTATACACAATATATTTTGTTTTATTAGCAAAATGCTCAAATAAAATAAGTTTTTCTCAGAATTTTATTTTTTTGAATATATTTGTATTGATTTTCATGGACATACATTCATAATAATCAGGGATACAATGTTAAATTTAAACACAAATATCCATAGTATTGACCAAATTAGCCTAGAAAGGAACATCAAAGGTGCTGGTGGAACGTACCAAAACACCACCAAACCTACAACAGAAACCTCCAAGAGAACAAAAATAGGTAAATAGAGCAAGTACAATCATTAGATAACAATACTAATATTAATAATGATAATAATTGATAATAATAATACAAATATTTGATAAATAAGAAATTAAGGAGTGTATTAAAATGTTGAAAAATGTGCACTATTTTTGACACTTTATTTAAAAGATGTATAGCCGGTTATTTGAAAGTGAAATGATGATTTGATGTTCTTTATCTGCAGATTAAATGAGTGAACAGTGGAGGTAAATAAAAAAAGAGAATAACAAGCATGTGGAATGTTTTAGATAATGTAGGTCAGAGAGTCTTTGCAGTCTTTATAATGTGGATATTCCAGTCAGTGGGAAGTTATACAGCCCAGCATGCACAGCTGGCCTCAGAAACCTTTGCAGTCTGTCCGACAGTAACCTCATCAGGCAGCATATCTGCAACGTGTGTGCAGGAGAGTATCTCAGAGGGGGGATGGGTTTGAGTTTCATAGCATCATCTGTCAAATAGTGTGTGTGTGTGTGTGTGTGTGTGTGTGTGTGTGTGTGTGTGTGTGTGTGTGTGTGTGTGTGTGTGTCTCTGTGTGTGTGTATTCTCACAGCTACCCCCCCCTCTATTCATTTGGATTGCGTGGCCTTATACGGAGACCTGGTTTGTGGTGTGAGCAGTTTCAGCCAATCACGTTCCCCGGTGATGTTGGCAGAAGGGAGGAGGGGAGTGTGTGTCTGCAGGAAGCTGGCTGGTTTTGTCTGGGTGGGGTTTTCACCGGGGGGTGGGACCAACCGAGCCGGCTTGTGTTTGAAAATGAATGATGTGCTCTCTCAAGTAGTAGAAACAGAGGACAGCCGGCGTATCTGTGTGTGAAGAGGAAAAAACTGAAGCCAGAGCTTTTTTTTCACAAGGGGGGGACGATTCAAGAGAGAAACATTTAATTCACACTGGGAGAAGAATTAGTGACAAGCCATGCAATGTGAGTATCTCAGTTTTATTTCTTTTCTACTCCTTTTTATCTTCAGCTTTCAAACAGATGGATCAGGTTTGGTGAGAAACAGGGACAGAAATGATCCCAGAGAAACTGCTTTTTACATTTCATTCATGATAACACAGTTTTTCTGTGAATGAAGGGAGTCACATTCTTTTATTTACGCCCATATTTGAGTGTTTAATGGCTTAACTTTTCCCTGAAATCTACCTCTATTTGTGCGTCAGTGGAGCCCAGTTTTTAAAGATAATTTTTGAGGATTTACAATATTGATTCTGTAAAATATAACAGAGGTAAAGCTATCCCTGGAATGTCCTTATCACAACACGAGGACATCTGCTCTCCTGCAGAAGAAGGGTGTAACCCACCCAGCAGATCTGTGTGAATCAAACAGTGACTGTGAGTTGGGTTTAAAGCCTCAACCCAGTTTAATTTAAATGTCTGCTTTAGCTTACACATATTCAAAAGTGGATCATAAATGTTGAGCTTCATGTGAGAGCTATGCAGAGAGGATGCTGTGGATCACGCCCTGTCGTAAAAACTGCTCCGAGGCAGCAGCAGCAGCAGCTGTCTCAGGATGCAGATTGTACGGGGGATGTATTGATTGAACAACATGTAAATCTCACATTTGGGAGTCAGTTTGGGAGAGCTGTTGTCTTAGACAGGACGGGACAAAGCATGAGACTGAAGAACAGGGAGGGGTGGGGTCTGTCTGCTCTGTTTGACAGGGGATTAACCTAACTGAAGTTTGCAGGCAGGGTGGTTTTTGTATTGGGGAGGGTCCCTAGTTTTGTTTTTAATGTTCCTGCTTTAAGCTGAGGTCTTATTGTGTCTCACATGTCTTCTACATTTACTCATCTTACATTTAAAAAGATGTACGTAAGTGTTGTTTCTCTCCAACTGTTGCGTTTTCCCTTTCTGGATCGAACAGCTGTTGCACGACTCTGCTCTACATTTATAATCCTCTCCTCTTTACAAAGACGCAGACGTTGTGATGATGCCAGTGTGCAGATTGATTAAGTCTAAAAAACATAGAAATACAAAAACATGTGAGGATGTAAGAGTGCCTTCCGTCTTTCTGGGTTAAAGGGAATATCATAGAGGTGTTTAAATGCGTCTCTTTCTCCTTTTCTCTGTGAGGATTAAATGTGTTAAGGTTACAAAACAAGACATTTAAAGAGATTTGTTGGAGACATTGTGATTCCATACACAAAAAGAATCAATCAGCAGGTTTATACATGGTAGAAATATCCATTAGATGAGGGTTTAGTAAAAAAAAAAACAGGTGATGATGCCAGAGAAAACGCGTAGATATTTTAGTTTCATGTAGAACACTACAGACTTTCATTCTACAGATCATTCTTTAGTTTTTAGCCCATAGAAGCATTTAAAAACTCCCAGATCTAGTCCAAATACTACCTCTAAAGTGAAGCCAATAGACTACCTCAGCTTTATTCCACTTTATATGAAACTCATGGAAGTATTCACTACTCCAGTCTCATCATAGAGGTGTTTAAATGTGTCTCTTTCTCCTTTTCTCTGTGAGGATTAAATGTGTTTGGGTCACAAAACAAGACATTTAAAAGGATTTGTTGAATTCGTTGTGATTCCATACCTAAAAGGAATCCATCAGCAGGTTTATACATGGTAAAAATATCCATTACATGAGGGTTTAGTAAAAAAAAAACAGGTGATGATGCCAGAAAAAAAAGCATTGATATTTTTGTTTCATGTGCAAAACTACAGACTGTTAAGATTTTTAGTTTTCAGCCCTTTATAAGTATTTGAAAACTCACAGATTTAGTACAAATACCTCTAAAGTGAAGCCAATAAACTACCTTATTTGTATTCCTCCTTACACTACCAGTCAAAAGTTTGGACACACCTTCTCATTCAATGGTTTTTATTTATTTTAATTATTTTCAACATTAATAGTTTAATAACAAAGACATCAAAACTATGAAATAATCTGGTTTTGGCATAATCTGGATTACAACAGTAGTCAAATAGAGCTATCCATTGTGTACTAACTCTACCTCTGAACAACACAACTGATGGTCTCAAACACATTAAGAAGGCAAGTCATTCTACAAATGAACTCTTGACAAGGCTCATGTTAATTAGAAACCATTCCAGGAGACCACTTCATGAAGCAGACTGAGAGAATACCAAGAGTGTGCAAAGCTGTCATGAAGGAAAAAGGGGGCTACTTTACAGAATCTAAAATATAAAACATATTCTGCTTTGTTTAACACTTTTTTAAAAAATTAAATAATTCCATATATGTTGTTTCATAGTTTTGATGTCTTTGGTATTAATCTACAGTGTTTCCAATATTTAAAATAAATACAAACCCTTGAATGAGAAGGTGTTTCTAAACTTTTGACTGGTAGTGAATATGAAACCCATGGAAGTATTCACAACTTCATGCTTCTGCCTCACTGAGATGAAATATTTTGACCCCAGGAAGAATAGCTGATACTTATATTGTCCTAATGGGGATCCTTAAAAAGACAGAAAGAAATATGTTGCTCTCTTCTTCAGTGCATGATCATATGAGTTACAGCGCGTCAGTCAAATCTCTGGTTAAAACCAAAGAAGCTTTAATTGGCTGCTCTCTAAAGTAAACACATAGTCATCCAGTTCCTGGTTGAGCACTTAATGCAGGGTGGACGGTTTCTGTGATAGATGCTCTTTGTTAGCTTGGTATTTAGGCCAATACCACTCACGTTTCGACTATCAATACCAAGACTTCTTTGTATGCAGCTGGATTTCCCTGAGAGGCTCTTGGTTTTGGTTTGGCTCTGTGGAAAGTTCAAGTAAAGGGTGAGCCTGTAATTATCTCATGGGTGATTTTAGTCGACTGGAAAGTTGGTGATATTCAGAGACACAATCCAAAGTGATAGTTGAGGAGGAGGATTTAGTTTCTTGGTTACCCTGGATGATGAATAGTATGATGCAGGGCGTACCTCACCACCTGACAAGAAGCAGGGGGTTTCTGCACTGAAGATAAATAAGAGGCATACACCTCAAGTCTTTATATGTGATCTCAGCACATGTGATTACAGCTCATCAAACTGAAATGGTCAGAGAAGAAGAAGAGGATTTATAAATACTTAGAGGAAGAAATAGCCTGAGGGGATTTCTTCAGTCTGATCTGTAAGACGATGTGTATTCAGTGCACATGTGACTGAACCCTTTCTCAAGATCAGTGTCACGCCCCTCACCCCACCCAACCCCTGACCCCGACACTTCAAGACCCTGTGACAACAATGACAAAGCCCAACAGAAACAAGATCCCCGCCTAAAACCGTACCCCCCAAGTTTCTTCCACGTCTACCCTCGAATAAACTCCCTCCGATGCTGCTGCAAACCCACATCCTCCCACAGCTGTGTCCTTGAGGAATGTGCAGCTGCATTGCGAGGAGGAGGCGGAATAAGATGGCAGCTCAGCATGTGTCCATGTGAGCTGCGGTGAGATCACCCTGTGACATCTCCTCTGTCAGACTTGGAAACCTCCCAAGGCCACGTTCAACAGAAGTTAGGTTGAGTTCAGCATTTCCAATATGGCTGCCGCCGCCGAGTGGCTTCAAAACAGGGCTTCACAGATGGGTGACGCCACGAATACCACGTCCATTTATTATATAGTCTATGGGGGAAAATCATAAAACAACACCAACAATATACAGCAGATATACAACAAAATAAAACTATCAATCTTTATTTATGTAGTGCCAAATCACAACAAATGTTATCCTCAGACTCTCTTCAAACAGAGCAGGTCTAGACCGTACTCTATGTTCTATTACTAACAGAGACCCAACATCAAGACAGGATCAGATCCAGTCCCATCTTACAGACAGGACTCAGTCTGATCTCATCTTAATCCACCATGAGCAGAGCACTTTGCAGCATTTAGCAAGTTACAGTGGCAAGGACAAAGTTCCTTTAACAGGCAGAAACCTCCAGCAGGACCAGACTCATATTAGACACACATCTGCCTTGCTCTTCAAATGACTGAAGTAGCTGATTCTTCTTTTTGACACTTTTAGGGGTGGTTACTTCAGATTCCACTAAAGAAATGGTGGCATTGTCGTTTCATCCGTTCTAAACCTGGTTCCCTTCAGCTGCACCTGTTTTACTCGTTGAATATTGGAGGTGTGGTTTCCCAGAAATGCGTCAAACTCTTCAGCCCTGATGGAAAAATATTTTGGCCCCCGCTCTCTGACCTCTCTCTGTAGTCTGTCTCTTTCTACTTAACCCCCCTCGCCCCAATTGTCCCGGAGAGGCGGGTCATGACAGGCTGCTGCCACAATAAGCAGATGAAGCCTCTGGTATGTGTTTTCAGCCCTCTTAGATAAACAGGCCGACAGCAGCAGCAGAGGATCAGACCTGTGGTTTACAAAAAAACAGGGTGGCCTGAGTGAGAGTGAGTGTCATGGAAGCGTGGATGAGCGATGATGTTTGATGTTGAGGACGCTCTGTGATGATGTAACGGTAAAGGTAGCTGAGGGTTCAACTTTTAAACAGTGTAACATCACATGAGCTATCTTTGTGAGTCCTGATTGGCCTTTTTTTAATCTCAAAATGTGGTTTTATAACGTCATTATTCCCAGCTGTGCTGCTTTCATTGGATTATAAATGGATGGAGTCATTAAAACATTAAACATTAAAAAAAATTGACCTTCTACACATCATAGAGAGACCGAGGTATCTGTAGCAGGTCTTTCTGCTTTGACAGCCAGCCTCCATATGTTTCCACACTGTTGCCATACAACCAAATGTTGTCAACAGAGCAGTCGTTGTATAGACGAGCACAAGGGAGATCACAAGGGAAGTGAAAGTGAACATAGTGCTTGTCTTTAGAGGAATTTCCTTTGAGCATGTTTTTTTGTGCATTGTGCAGTTTTTAATTCTCAGAATTCATGCAACAGAAAACACAGAATTAAGAGTCACTTGTGTTTTCATGAAATGTCTAATTAACCAACGTTACGCTGTTTAAAAATGATCAAAATCATAACCACTTGAAGAACAGTTACGCGGCGTGATGCCAACAGCACTCAGGTGTGAGTCGTGTTGAGGGCTTCAAGCAGCTGTCCGTCTCACGTTGGTGTTACTCCCTCGCAATTAGACATCAGAAGCAACCCTGAAGGTATCTTCTCAGAGCAGAGGGGTGTACTACAAAGCACGTTCAACATATCCCAGATCTCTTCTCCTGATCCGGCTTCACTGAATCGTGCTAATCCGTCACACGAAGCTGGTTATCAACATGTTGAGTCAATCCAGAATTACTCAACATGTGACCAATCACAGACATGGACAGTCTGCTGTCAGCACATCAGCATGTTTTTCAAACACTGCACTGATATTAGAAAAATATGAAGAAGTTAAACACATAATCCAGATTAACTTCAACACAGCTGAGTTTGAAACATGAAGGAAGAACTGATAAGACAGAAACAGAGTGAATGAACTGAAGATGTCTTATTTCCCTTCATTAGTGCAGATAGATCTGACTCATAGACTGTATAAAATATGGACGTAGTATCCGTGACATCACCCTTCTGTTCCTGAGCGCTGTTTTGAAGCCAATCGACGGTGGCAGCCATATTGGAAATGCAGAACTCAACCAGGCAGAGTGTGACGTAAAGAGGCGGGGTTTGAGCCTCCTAGCCAACAGCTATGTGTTCCCAGTCATGTCCTTATTTGGGCAGAAACTCGCAATCTTAATATCTTCAGAACGTTGCGTTAGAAAAAAAATTCACCCCCTGTACAGTGTGTGCCGATAGAGAGATTAGCTACGTAGACCGAAGCCGTTTTTTGAACCAGGCTGTAAATATGTTTTTTAATGCTGCAAAGATGGTCTTCTTTGAATTGGTGTGTATGTGGTTTCTGTTTTTTCTTCAGCCAGCCTCTAGTGGATGCTTAATGAACTGCAGTTTATAACACTTCCGCATGGGCTTCATAGTTTGAGACTGGAGGTTGCTGCTTGATCTGACTATGATAACTCTGTTTTCTCCCTGACAGTGATCTCTCTCTCTGATTTAAACTTGTGTCGTGTGTGACAGTTTTTTAGTTTTGGAAGTTAAATTTTAGCTGCAGCCCTGACGGTATCAAACTGAGCGCTGTGGATAAATAAAAATGAGAACATGATTCAAAGAGATAAGCACACGCAATTTAATATTTAATGCAGTAACAATTTCATCTGAATAATCTGACTTTAGACTCTGTTTAAGTTTGATGTCATTACAAAAAATCAATAACTGTCATCAGTATTTTATATATTTAAAATCATACAGGTAGACAAAGTCTCCTGCCCGTCTCTCTCCCCAACCTCGTGATCGAGCGAGCTGATTGGTCGGTGGGTGAAGTTTTCTACAAACTGATCTCTGGATTTTCAGGACTACGAAGGTTATGTTCAGGATCAGAGTTAACCCTGAACCGCAAATCCGGCTTCGTAGTAAACCCTTCAGGCCTGAATCCTGCTCCATATGAAATGCATCGACATCCCAAAGCACTGAGGGATTAACCTTTGCCCGTCTATCAGCAGTCAAAACATTGAAACCTTACCCCAGGATGCCAACATAAGGCAATCACATTTCAACATCCTTCACTCATGAACTCTGGACTATAGTTACATAATAATGTTACAAAGGGGGCTGATGTAAAACCAATACATGAGCCCACGTGTTGACTGTATTTCGTTATACTCCCTCATGTTTATGGCGGTCATGTGTCCACTGAACTTAAGCCCTGTTTCTTCTCTCTCTCAGTGACCGCGTGTGAACCCGGCACCATGTCTGAAGCCGTGGGGATGGAGCCCCAGAGAGCCAGCGGCTTCCTGGAGTCGTCCTGCGGCGCGGGGAGCAGTGCAGCTTCCCTCGATGACGGCATCGCGGACACAGCAAAGTACGCTCACGAAGACACAAACACCTTGAATGCACGTCTCTGGAGCTTTGATTCTCCAAAACAGAACACAAGGAGCCGTGAGATTACTGATAAATTTGGACTTTGTTCCTCTGAGCGATAAAATGATTCAAATGAGACAGCTTTAGAGTTTAAAATTGACTTTTGTTTGATTTACTCTTAAACTTTTGAAGGGGTTCATCAAACCAAAGAGTTCAGGAACAACTGATCTTAAGTCACACTGCAAAAACTGAAATCTAAGTAAGATTGAATATCTCAGATAAGTAATCTTAGCCTGATAAGATAAGCAGTTTTTATGTTCGAGTGTTTCACTTGTTTTGAGTATTTTGGTCCTAAATGATCTCAGTAAGATAGTACAGCTTGTTACTGAGATTTTATGACCTATATTGAGTAATACATGCTTGAAACTAGAATTACAAAGCTGCTTCATCAACACACAAGTATGAAACTGCTTTTTCAAAGTAATCGTTTCTTATTTCAAGGATGAAATAAGAAATCATGACTTTTATTTTCAATGAAACATTAGAAAATATGTACTACTATATATTAGTACTGTAAACTGACACTTAATACTTAAAAATTTAACATTTCAAACCATTTCTAACAGAAATATTACATTCAGATAAGTTCTTCCAAATTACAATGCATGAATATGATTTACGAATTCCACAGCTCATTTAAGAATTTTAAGAAAATGATCCTACATAATGAGAAATATATTCTCTTTTTTTTCAACTTTATTTGTAGAAAATGTTCAGCATTTTAGACAGACAGTTTAAAAAAACAATTAAAAAACAACAACAATAATAATACATACATACATAAACAAATAGCAAAATAAAATAATATGATAATAAATAAATGGAAAAAAACTTCTACAGTACAACAGACGTATTAGAAATGACAGGGTAAGTTAAAATTGCACACATCAGTCCTCCAACTCCGAGGAGAAATCCAGAGAATGTATATAGTTCAAAAAGGGATCCCAAGTAACATGAAATGATTTCACCGAGCCTTGGAGTGTAAACCTTTTCAAGCTTCAAATTATACAGTTGAGAAATATAAGATAAGATAAGATATTACTGTATTGATCCCCCGGGGGGGAAATTCAGTTGTTACAGCAACCCAGACATAAGTACAATCAAGAAAGAAGTTTCAATAAGTACAAAATAAAAATAAAACAAAATAACATAAAATAAAATAAAAATAAGTAAAATAAAAATAGATAAATAAAGCTAGAGTACAATTTAGATATATACAATGTTACAAATGGAATTTAAATTAAATAGCAGTAATTACAGGCAGTATTAAAAAATGTTTCAGTAGTGACAGGTTGACATGGTGTGATTATGGTTGGTAATGACAGATTAAGCAATAAATTGAAAGAATATTTGTATGTAATATAACCATGGGTTGTAGTTAGAATAGTAATGTAATATAACAAAATATAATATGGCAAGATAATTATATAATACAGTATATTATACATTATAATGGCAGCAGCAGTCAAGAGAGAGTTCGGGATGGGATGATGGAGTGTGACAGACAGAGCAGGGATGTTATGGATCTGTTCATGGGGGGGGGGGGGGGGGGGGGGGGGGGGTCAGTGGTCAGCATGGTGCAGTCTGTGGCCTCCGTTACTGTTCAACAGTCTGATGGCGGTGGGCACAAAGGAGCGCCTGAAGCTCATCATGGAGAGGGTGAGAGGGGTTGTCCAGGACGGCTCGCAGTTTGTCCATCAACCTCCTCTCAGCCACTGACTCCAGACTGTCCAGTTCTAGGCCAACCACAGAACCACAGAGCGGGCCTTCTTTACCAGCTTGTTATTCTTAACGTTTGTCCTCCCATCAAGAAAAGTAAATTAGCTTTTAGTATAACTTTGCTGGTTTCAAGAAATGTAATGCCTAGTGCATGTCATTATGTCAAGATAATGGCATTAGCATTTACTTGCTTTAAGAATATTTTCAACATATTGAGAAAAGAAGTCTCATATTTTTTTATTCCTATCAAGAAAAATGCACTTGTTATTAGTAAAAAAAACACTAATTTTAAGGTATGTCTAGGTTCATTGAGATTAGATATTTTTACTTGTTTTAGAAAGTCTTCACAAGCCAAACTTTCTTGTTCTGCTGGCAAATAATTTTGCTTAGTTTAAGTAATATACCCCCAATTTCTGTATATTTTTCTTGTTTTAGAAGGCTGGCTTTTTGCAGTTCAGACATTCTTACTATTAAAAAGTTGTTTTGAGTAATCGGCACATCTTAAGTGTCCCTGTCTCTCCTCGTGATTTGAAAATGAAAGGGATATTGTCGGATGCAGATGTCAGCTGAATAAACCGCCCAGGTTAGAGCTCTGGAGCTCAGCAGAAGCTCCAGATTGATGTTCCTGTCAGTGTAACCATAGTGCTGTTTATTACCATCACACACTAATAATATACACTTTATTCTAAAAGTGTAACTGTGAGTGTAAACATGATTCAAAATGAAAGTGTAAGCAGAAGTCTGAGAATGAAGAGGTGTGTTTCTGTCACGGCCACAGTTCCCCCAAAGGTTGTGGTAGAGCGCTTTCACTTTGAGTGTCTGGAATAAATGATGTGTTTTTTTCCCTTCAGTGAGTCTTCAGGGGAAGAGTCTGCAGGGGAAAGGGAAGAGGAGAACATCAACAGAAGCACCATGACTACAGAGGCCGTCGCTGAACAGACTGCGAACACACAAACAGGTGAGGGAGGGAGAAAAGACGCAGATCTGGAAACCTGAACTCTCTCACTCTTACAGCCAGATCAACACTCTGATACCTAACTCACACACACAGCAGGGCTTCATGTGAGTTGGCTCAATTCTCTGCAGTCAACATTACCAAACATATTTTTTTCTTTTTCCTGAGGAAGTGAGCCAAACAGGGGTACACACATTCTTTGGCAGGACAAACTTGACTTTCCGTTTCCTGTCTCAAGTCTTCGCCTTGAAATATCTTCCTGTCTCGGTCACTCAGGGGAAAACAGAACAAGGACTTCTTTTCCATGATATTTGTCTACATGATGTTTCGTTTAACTTTCAATTTTGAAATACGGCTGACGTAAGTTCTTGTAAGTCAAGTGATTCAAAGTTTATCTGAATAAACTGACAGGAAATCATGGAGTCAGTGGAGCCGTCTCTCAGTTATTTAGAAGATTAGTTTACTAAACAGAAACACACTCACTATCTTATCCTCTTATATACTCTGTAAACTGACAACCAGCTGTTTCCCTTTGGTTATAAATCCACCCTCATTTAGTCCCTCTGTCCACAATATGACATGTGGTAAATCATAAACATCCTGCCTGCATCCAGGTCACTGACACTGTGTTTGAGTTGTTGATGTTTTTTATCAGCACATAAAATAAAACCCCTCTTTACTATGGTTTTATTGTTGCAGCTCAGGTCATCTGTTTTATTGCTTATGATCATTATCTTGTCACTAAAGTAATCAAGGAGGAGTCTGAATGTGGGAACATGGAAAAACATCACTCCAAGAACAAAAAGAAGCAAATGTGCTTTAGACAGGTATCTGAAGCAGTTTATCTAGAGGTGAGAATTTAAAGTAGTGCGCTGAAACTGTTGCAAGTGATTTTTATGCATTCAAGCATGCAGCCTGAAGTGCTTCACAAAAGATCAGAGACAGAAAACAACAGCATTAGGTGAAATGATTCAAGGCTAAAACAAGATAGAGGAAAGTAATATGACAAACTTAAAAATAAAATAAAATCAATAAAATAAAATCATATAAATACCAGGAAAATAAAATAACATTAAAATTAAATCAGATAATTATCAGCAAAAAAATATGAATGAATTATAATCAGATAATTACCAGATAATTGAAATTAAATTAAATCAGATAAATATCAGAAAGATGAAATAAAATAGAATAATCAGATATTATCAGCAAAATTAAATACAAATAAATTAAAATCAGACACATAGCTTACTAGAAATTTTAAATTAAATTAAATTAAATCAGATTAATATAAGAGAAATAAAATAACAATACATTAAAATCAGATAAATACTAGAAAATAAAAATAAAATAAAAACAAATAAAGTAAACATTAAAAATTATGCTTAAATGATGGTAATAATGTAGTCCAGGACTAAAAAGAAATTACTCTAAATTAAAAGACTTGTTAAAAAGGTGAGTCTTTAAAAATACTCAGAGATAATTAGCAGCATTAGGTACAGACTTGGTAGAAATGGGATAAAATATTCACAAGTGTGTTTAGCTTAGTGTTTAATCACCTGAATATAAGAATCATTTTGGTTTTGTTAACTTAAAATTGGTCTTTTATATTCACAAAAGGAATGGTCCCAAGATAGTTCATGGATGCCACCATCTTGCAACCACATGTTTGTACAGCAGATAAATTGTTAACGGTGATACATGTTTCTGTATTTATCAAGTGGCTGCTGGAAATGCATCAGTTGGAAGACGGGGAGGAATAGATTGGTAGTTATGAGCAAAATAATCTGTATTGATAGAAGATTTTGATCGCAAAAACTTGACAAACAGAGGATCACACTTCATGCACTACAGGAGCTCTATGAAGGCTTGAAAGGAGCGTTTCAATCTACAATCTGATGGCTAGATACCGCTACATATTTCCATTTCTACATGCTGCACTGTTAACCTCACACGGCTGTGACCTGTGTGAAAGTTTAAAATGAGGAAGTGGTTCTATGAGGGCTGTTTTTAAACAGACAGTCAGGGTGGTTATTTTACTGCCTGCTTCATGGAACCCACCCTGTTTGAGAAACAGCATGCAGAACAGCTTAGTACGGTTCATTGCTGTTAATAACTGTAAAGAATCACAAGATGGAGAGTGTTATCTCCTGTTACAAAACCAGAGTTTCTGTCGTGCATACATTGAGATAAGTCACGTTAATTCAGTCCTGCTTGTTCTTTAATGTCTTCTAGTGAAAGCTGAGCGCCCAAACTCCCTGTCGGTGCCAGCTGCAGGGGAACCCGGCCTGTGGACTTCTCAGGGTGACGCTCAGGTGAAACTGAGGATGGGGGACTCCGGTCTGGCTGCTGAAACCCCTTTGACCATCAACCAGATGTTCACCTCATCTGTAGAGCGCTTCGGCGAATACACCGCTCTGAGCTGGAAGGAGGGCGAGCAGCAGAAGACCCTCAACTACAAAGAATATTACCAGACCTGCCGCTCTGCTGCCAAGAGCTTCCTCAAGGTATGATTTCATATATTAAGACAGTTCTTCATTTTTAATCTTATCTTTAAATCAACAAAAACACCAGCTTTTAGATAAACATAGGAAACACAGGTATCTTTGTAGAGATCGGTCACTCTTTGCTCACTCTTAACATTCAGGTTAACAGGAACCAAACCCAGAACAGTTCATCGCTTCATGCTGGAACATATTTTAAAACGTGTTGCACAAGTCGAGGATTTCCTCGTGGTTGCCTTATTTCAAAATATACAAAAGTTCTCGATCACACAACACCTTGAGAGAAGCAGACACTTTCATTTTTATCAACCCTGAGCATCAGTTTCCCTTCAGTCTGGGAAAGTGTGAGATTTCTGACAAGTTTAAACAATACTGTGACTTTGTATTAAAGTCTGTTATACTTGATTTTATGCCGAGCAGACCTCAGCCCAAAGACATCCAGCAGCAAACACCAGCGAGGCAGCTCCAGACAGGCGTGGGCTGTTGGTACAGGATAGAGCGTGTTATTGTTTATTGTGAAAACCAGCACAGTCACTCAGCGGGGGGTCATGCATACACGTGTCTCTCTCTTCTTACACATACAAACTAAACTGAACCTGACGCCTCCATGTTTGCAGACTCACACACACGCAGCGTGATTTTCCATCTGTGACCAGCTTCAAATGTCACACCATGTATTATATTCCAGTTTCTGCAGAGAGTTATTTAAAGGGCTCATTGCAGCGTTGACTCTCGTATCATTTTCTATTATGATACTTCTGTGTATGTTTAGCTGAATACCTCTTTCCATGGTAACAGCTTCTGTGGTGTTTGCTCCAAGCAACCCTGAGCTCTGATCACTGTGAGGCAGTGGCGGAGCCAGGGGGTGGCCAGGGGTGGACATGGCCACCTCTGAAAACTGATTGGCCACCCTGAAATTCTTAAACATGATTGGCTATCTGCCATGTCAGAGGAATTACTTCAAATCAGCTATTGTGTTGTTGTGTTTCAGCGAGCTGCAGAGACAGTGGTTTCTTTGCATTTAAATATTATTTTTGTTGATGCTTTGACTTTGGACAATCATCTTCATTTTGAGTCCTTAAAGAGTTCAGCAGATTAAATGTTGACTCTGTAGAGTTACATTTTTAATGTTAATGTTTAGAAATCTACAAAAATGTAACATTTGTTAAATTATTTTATAAAAGAAGTTAAAGTAGATGTGATTACTGGAAGTAACCCTACTAGATTTGGGGTAAGTTTCCATGCCTGGCCACCCCTTCAACAGTCAGTGTTTCAGTTCGGCCACCCAAGTCAAAACTGTCTGGCTCCGCCCCTGCTGTGAGGATCAGCAGATCTGTTCAAGACGGCCCCCAAAGGTTTCAAATAGGGATGTAAATTTAAAGTATCTTCTGTGATCGATCTTTGGAAATGTGTTTGAAATATCCCAGATTATAAAACAGTGTCTCATCTATGTGTTTGTCTTCTTACAGCTGGGTCTGGAGAAATATCACGGAGTTGGCATCCTGGGCTTCAACTCTGCAGAGTGGTTCATCGCTGACATCGCAGCCATTTTAGCAGGGTGAGTCTAAATCTACATCCTCAGTGTTTGTGAGTTTCTGTGATTGTTGTTGTGTCAGCTGGCAGCTCTGTTATTATGTGTTCACTACCTGAGCAGGTTAATCCAAGACCTGAAGTTTGAATACACCTCAGACAAAACCATGTGTCACCCCATTCATCACGTAGAGAGATTATGAAAATATGCTGAGCAGGAAGCTGATGAAGCGCAGCATTTCATCATAATGAGACACGTTTAGTTCTATTGACACACAGTGAAGTGACTTATATTTAGTCTGTATGTTGTTACACCAGCACTAAAACTCAGTGAAGGTTTCAAGCACTTCATCCATCACCGTGACTTGTGCACAGATCATGTAACAGTTACCACACAGCTTGTTTTCTGCATGATGCGCCTGTATTCAAATCAATATTCATTCTGAGAAACTGAAACCTCTTTTAATTAAGCACAAAACCCACCAATTGGTCGTGCAACGGCAGATTTGTCTCAGCTAAGCCTCTCACATCACTAAACATCTGCTATGCAACATTTTCACGCAGAGATTTTGTTAACATCCTTAATTTACTGCAACTCTTCGAAGGCTGATCACAAGAGTGCAGGACGATACAGAGAAACAGGACAGGGTTCCTCTCTTGCTAACTCATGGAAGTGTTCACACAGGATCACACTGTCCATTACTCTCCCACGCCTCGCTGATGACAATAGGAATGTTTTGAAACTAGACTTGTCAGACTGGTCCTGATGAGCCCAATCACAGGCTCAGCTTATAAATAGCTCAATAGCTACGGCACCTTTTTCTGAAGGGAATCCAACTGCTTCAAGTTTTTTTTTTGTCTCACGCTGCGCTGGAAGTGAAATCATTTTTATAGAAACGATGTTGCAAGGTCAGGTAGATTCTATCGTCCCAGAGATTAAAGGAAGTTAGTTTTGTGCAGTGCAATCTTTCTCAAGCCTTCTGCAGATCTACAAAACTCAACTCTGAAACTGTCGATGCATAAACCTGCTCAGTAGATGAATGTGTGTCTGATCAAAGTTGAGAATAGTGACTTTTTGGTGCATCAGGTCTCACTGTCTGCAGATTGTTAACAGTTCTTTCAAAATAAAAGCAGGAAAGAACCTCCTCTGAACGGTGCATTTAAAGAGAATGTCTCCCTCATCTTCTGTCCTCTGCAGGGGGTTCGCTGTTGGCATCTACACCACCAACTCTCCTGAGGCGTGCCAGTATGTAGCAGACAACTGCAAGGCCAATATCATTGTGGTGGAGAACCACAAACAGCTGCAGAAGATCCTTCAGGTGAGAATAACATGAGCTACAGTAGTACAAAATAATAGGGATGGGCATTTCAAGACAAAATACTATTCGATAATCATTGGCATCTACTGGACGATTATTCGAATAATGTACGCTGTGTACCAAGACACACGTCGACATACTGACAATTAAAACAACAAGAAACACAAAATCTGTGACCAATGGTTCAGAAAGGTCCTGCTGCAGGCGCCTCTCCATCAGGATCAGATTCTGGATCAGATTCAGAGGGTTGAAGTAACGCGGGTCTGTGAGCGGCCGTGTATATTCAGCCAACATGTAAACATTAGATCAACGTGCTGGAGAGCCGAGGGCACATCCACTTCCTGAGGGGGCGTGGTCAGAGAGCTCATTCTCATTTAAAGGCACAGACACAGAAAACAGCCTGTTCTGAGCAGGGCTGAAAAAGAGGGGTTTACAGGCAGACCAAAATCTGATTTCAAAGGGTTTTTTTGAGCATAAACTTTAAAGACATGTTTTGGGGACCTCTTAGACCAATATATTTTGATGAAAAAGAGCATAATATGTCACCTTTAAGCCACCATCTGGCGGGAATACCATATTACAACCAGGCACCGGTGAAAACGATGAAAAATTGTACTTTTAAAATGAGAGAATATTCTAAGTAACTCTTTGATTTTTACTAAGTGAACGAATACTCGAATATTTGAAAATCATTGCCCATCCCTAAAAAATAACGGCATAAAAAAACAGCAGAGTACAGAAAGATTGAAATGATCTTCACATACCAAGACAGGAAATCTGTCTTCTGTAAGAAGAGCCTTTATCTTGACTCCACAGTATTAACGTCTTGTGTTTGTTCTCAGGTTGAAGACAAGCTGCCGCACTTGAAAGCAATCATTCAGTACAAAGATGCACTAAAAGAGAAGAGACCAAATTTGTACTCGGTAAGCTCTCGATCTGCTCACAGGACATAAAACCAGTGACCATAGATCAAGTGTTTGACATCTGAGTGTTTTTGTTCGTGCATCACAGTGGGCAGAATTCATGGAGCTCGGACAGGACGAACCCGACGCACCGCTCGACGCGATCATCTCCAGCCAGAAGCCAAACCAATGCTGCACGCTCATCTACACCTCAGGGACTACAGGACAACCCAAAGGAGTCATGCTCAGCCATGATAACGTGAGTCCCGTGAGAAGTGGGTTTTTATGTCTGTATGAGAGCTGCACGGCGTTACATGTTTGGAAACACACTCCTGTGATAATAGAAGAGTGCTGAGAGCTTAAAGGATTGACCTGATGTTCAGCAGGTTTCTGCATTCTCCTCACATTAGTCAGACAGAGATCTCAGGGAATGTGTTGTTGTGCTGCAAACCTGTCAGACTGTAAACTCATAAATGTGCACAAAGCAGAGTGACTGAAGCAATTAAAACTTGTTCTCAGTCAGTAAAAGCTCCATTCTCAAACAAACTCCCCCTCTTTGTGTGTCTTTGTCTGCCACTTGTAAAACAACATTACGGTGTGTTCCTCCCAAACATAAAACAATAAACCTGCATCCCTCCCTTCCTGCCTTCAGGTAACATGGACCGCACTCGCCACCTGCAGTCACGTACGCCTGAGGGACGCCACTCACACTCAGGAGTCTGTGGTCAGCTACCTGCCGCTCAGCCACGTCGCTGCTCAGATGGTTGATATCTGGTGCACCATGAAGGTGGGAGGAGCGACGTACTTCGCTCAGCCAGATGCACTGAAGGTGAGAAACGTCATGAGGGACAAAATCACACAAACACATAAATAAACAGCTCCTTAAGAACACAAAAATCACAAACTGACTTGTGTTTTTATCGAAGAATTTTAGAGAACGTGCTTACAGAACAGGATAAAACACAGTCGAGTACAGATTTGGGGCTGAAACAAACATTTAAGAAACTTCTAGAGCTAAGATCTAAGATTTTTATTTTGATTTGAGGCTTTAATGTCTTTATTGAGAGGACAGGATGGTGGATAGACGATTTGGGACTGATATCAATTTGTACAACTCACAACAAACATTATCTCAAGTCGCCTTTACAAACAGAGCAGGTCTAGACCACTCTATGTCAAATTCTGAACAGAGACCCAACACCAGGACAGGATAGGACTCAGTCTGACCCCACCTTAATCCACCATGAGCATTACACCTTGCAGTATTTAGCTAGTTACAGCGGCGAGGAAAAACTTCCTTTAACAGGCAGAAACCTCCAGCAGGACCAGACTCATGTTAGACACACATCTGCTGAGACCAAGTTGGGTCTGGAAAGAGGGATAGAGGAGAATAAGAGCGAGGGAGCGGTGATAGTGATGAAACGAGCAGTCCAGCACGTCCATATCAGTTGGAGTCTGGAACATCCACAGCAGGAGGAATCTACGAGACAAGGGAGCTCAGGGACTCCAGAAAGGTCTATGGTTAGTAACTTTAATGGGACAGGTAGAGTTAAACTAAGTGATGAGGGGGTGAGATAGGATCCCAGTGCGGCAGTTCCCCTGGCAGTCTAAGCCTGTAGCAGCATAACTAAGAGCTGGTCTGAGACGTGCGGTAAAGGGCTGCGGGTTGGAGTTGAACCCGTGCCGCCCCTCTTCGATGACGGGAGCCTCTGTACATGGAGTGTGCGATTGAACCACCAGGCCGAACCGAGCAAAACTTTCAAAAGTCAAATGAATTGTTCACACCACGAACATGACAGACGTCCCGTCCTAAGAGACAGCCTGATTAAAGACGAGGGCCGTGAATTCTCTGAAACAAACAAAGCCAGTTCTCTTCTCCAGGATCAGGATGTGTCACACATGAAGAGCAGACAGAATCTGTAGATTGTAACTAAATCAGCTCATCTCTGATCCTGTAACCCTTCACTCATCATGTGCGTCTTCCATGACGTGATGAGATATTTAATCTCCGTCATCATCACCCTCAGTTAGGACGCCGATGACCACGCATTCCAGTGATAGTTACAGGCTCTCCTGAGGGGACGCGTATGAAGAAGCTTCTTCTTCTCATGTCATGGTTCCTTTAAGATCTCATGCGGACTGTGTCATTTATTTAAAGTCCTCCTCTCTTCTATCAGGGCTCTCTGGTCAACACTCTGAAGGAGGTGCGTCCCACAGCCTTCATGGGCGTCCCTCGTGTCTGGGAGAAGATGCAAGAGAAGATGAAGTCTGTCGGAGCCAAGTCTTCCACCGTGCAGAGGAAGGTGGCGGCCTGGGCCAAAGACGTCGGTCTGCAGACCAACCTGACAAAAATGAATCAGTACGTACAGGATATCAAATCATACGCATGATGACATCACTTCTTAGACTTGTTTTTTGTTACCTCCCTCCTATACGTCGTTTTTTGGGCACCTTAGCATCCACACAGACTTATGATCAGTCCATGAAATTATGCTACAGACACTCTGAAAGCTTGATGCTAGTGTGATCCTTCGAACATAGACACAGTGCTAATGTTAACCAGGTGTTATTTTATTCTGATTGATTAAATTAGCAGAAAGTGAAAAGGATCAGATTAGCAGGTTTCATCTTTTAGGAACACACATTTTGAGAGGATTCAGTTTCAGGTTGTTCAAAGTTCTTGTGCAGAGCATCCATCAGAACCTCAAATATTTCATTTATATATGCTGACGACTCAGGAGCCATGCCGTTCTGTCAACAAACACTCATTTGATTTGTGTGTTTTGTGTCCCTGCAGAAACGGAGCAGCCGGCCACGCTCCTTTGAGTTATAAACTCGCCAAAAAACTCGTGTTCAAGAAGGTGCGTAAAGCTTTGGGCCTGGACCGCTGCAGCAAGTGCTACACAGGAGCCGCTCCCATCACCAAAGACACCCTGGAGTTCTTCCTCAGCCTGGACATTCCTCTGTACGAGCTTTACGGCATGAGCGAGAGCACCGGACCTCACACCATCTCCATCCCAGAGGCCTTCAAGCTCACCAGGTACTTCTAACTCAGAGTTTCCCTGCATTTACAACTCAACATGTGTCTTTTTCATGAACTAACAGAAATGATGTTTATCCTGCAGCTGTGGCAAAGAGATGCCAGGATGCAAGACAAAGCTGCACAACCCGGACGAGGAGGGGAACGGCGAGATCTGCTTCTGGGGACGTCACGTCTTCATGGGTTACCTCAACATGCCGGACAAGACCGAGGAGGCTCTGGATGCAGAGGGATGGCTGCACTCAGGAGATCTGGGCAAACATGATCAGAAAGGATTCCTCTTCATCACTGGAAGAATCAAAGGTACTCCACCTTTATTACCTGCAGAGAAAAATATCACTCAGAGAAGTACACTTTAACTGGATCTGAACATTTCTCTTTAATCATGCTTGTCACTGTGTCACTTTCAGAGCTCATCATCACAGCAGGAGGAGAGAACATTCCTCCTGTTCCCATTGAGGACGCCGTGAAGGAGGCCGTGCCTCTGATTAGTAACGCCATGCTGATCGGAGACAAGAGGAAGTTCCTATCCATGCTGCTCACCATCAAAGTAAGTCTTAAATAAACTGAAACCTGAACCATGAGGCAGACGAATGAAACTCTAAAAACTCACAACAAGACCTGAAATCACAAAGACGGGTGTACTTCACCTCACCTCTCATGACCTGGTTTCACATGCATGAGCTTATTTGCATCCCCACAGTTTGCATACCGCAACACCTCGAACACCATACAACGTCTTGCTGCAAGGTGACATCTCACATTCTCTATTTTATGTCACCTTTTTTATAATTCGCTGCTAAATCCGGAAAAAACAGAACATGTGAGGTGCACACGGTCTTTATTAAACACTAGTTCAATGTGGGGAATAGTGAATGCATGTTTTTGGGCTTATGCACCAAAAATAAATCAGACCTGTGGTGTAGACTTTACATAAAGCAGTGTTCTGTTAGTGCAACATTGTTAGATCTGAAATAACTAATTGGTTGTGAACTTCTAAATTACTCCAAACTTTATTAATATAACAGACTGAATATTTCACATATCAAGCAATATTAAATACTTTGTTTTGAGCTTCTTAAAGGTGTTTTTTTTTTTTGTTTCTTTACTCGCTCTTGACATTTACTGAATATCTTTGGGGTTGTGGGAAATTAGGGGATTTCATTTTGGGCTTTTGGAAACACCTACATTTATCTGACACCAACAATAAAAGTCTGTCAAGCAGAAAAGTTGTAGCCCTTATCATAGTGTGAGAAGTGTGCAGGGGAACTACTCCTGCAGATAACAGCACATGTAAACAGCTGTTAAACAGAGTAGCAGGTATCAGATGGAGATATAAAAAGCATCTTGTCTGCAGCTCTGTATCTTAGTGGATATTTCAAATCATATCCTCCTCTTGGTCTTGTAAACATCTTATCACACCTTGTATCTAATCTCAGAGAGAGCCAGTATTTGCCTGAGCTGATAGAGACAAGAGGCAGAGGAGCGGCTGCCTTCACAGCACGTCCTGTCAGCTGCTGCCATCTAGCGGTCTTTAGTGGAAACTGCAAGATGCCGCAGAGAGAACACACGTTTGGATGTATTGATTCTTTGAGCTGCAGAGATAACATTTAAATTGAAAGCAGTTATATTTAATGTAATGTCTTTCCTGTCCAGTGCCAGCTGAACGCAGAGACAGGAGAACCAGAGGACGAGCTGACACCTGAAGCTCTTGAGATCTGCAAGAAGCTGGGCAGCAGCGCCACGCGTGTCTCTGAGATCGCAGGGGGCCGAGACCGAGTGATCCACACCGCCATCCAGGAGGGGATCAACCGGGTCAACGAGAAGTCCAACTCCAACGCTCAGCGCATCCAGAAGTGGGTCATTCTGGATCAGGATTTCTCAGTGACAGGAGGAGAGCTGGGTGAGTGAAGAGTCTGAGTTTCTTTCAATTACTAATCTCCTTTCTTTAACTCAATACGAAGTCAAGTCAGGTGATGAATCTAGGGAGTCTTGGTTGGTAGACATTAATCAACAGATATTTTTATATAACAGTTCAGTCGATCAGTTATCTAAAACACCAAACTTTGAGTTATTCAAGCCTCATCAGCAAGTTTAATGTCTTACTTAAGTTTTTCTCTCCTCCAGTTGGTATCATATCTGTAATCTACATTTTCCCCTCCTAAATGAGCAGAGGTATGGACTCAAAATGTCCAAAACATTCATGCTCAAGATTTTAATGAGACAGAACAAAAATCAATGACATGAATTAAATAAACTGGATAAATAATCCAAACCTGGGGAACTGGGATTCTTGTTTTCACTAGTTTCTGAAATTGTAGTCTATTTTAAAATTCATTCACTGTCTTATTTTAAATTATTTTATATAAAATGTATATTATTTATAAAAAATATTTTATTTTGTATTTATTTATTAATTTATTTTGTATTATTTAATTATTTATGTTTGTATTAATTAGATTTTACAGTTTTATTCCAGGGATTTTTATGGATTACCTCTCAACATTTTAATATTTTATTCAGTATTTATTTACTTATAGCTCAGCATCTTAGTTTATTTTACTGGTTGAATCTTTTAGTATTTTATTATCTTATCAATTTATTTTATTTTGGTGAGTTTAACTTCCTGTCTTGAGTTTTAACATCTTATTTCACTTCCAGTGTTTCCTCATTAAGATATCATGTTAGTGTTTCCTTTTAATATCATGTTCTTAACCTGTATATGGATTGTGGGTTGGGTTTAGGGGTCCTTTTGTCTCTTTTATTTATTTTATTTTATACTATTATTATTTTCATGTACAGCACTTTGCGTTACAATATTGTTTGATATTTGTACCCCAATGATTTACCTCATGACATCCTACCTTCATACTGTGACACCTAGACGACCTCTGCTCTTGTTAGTCCCTTTATTTAATGTCCTGTTATTCTAGGGAGTTACAGAGTCAAGACTCAAAGTGTTACCCTTCTCTCTAAACCTTTCTCTAAACATTTCGTCTGCCTTGTCGTCCCTCAGGCCCGACCATGAAGCTGAAGCGTCCAGTAGTGGCGAAGATGTACAAGGAGCAGATCGAGAACTTCTACAAGGAGCTGGCGACTCCCACCACTCCAGACAACCCCCTGCCTCCCAAATAAAACCCTCTACTCCTCCCCCTGCAGCGGGAACCTCGACGGACACACACCACCTCACGCCTCCCCCCCCTCCCCGCTGCAGGTTCTCCTCCTGTAAAAAAAAACGTTTGATCGCCTTAAGTTTTGCTCGTTCTGTCTCGGTTTACATTCGCGACTGCTCTATGAAAAGGAAAGTAAACATATGAAGCCATTTTGGACACAATATCAATAAGCTTAATTAACATCGACTATTTATTTGGTTGAACAGTGATATCGGGTAGATGAAGTAGAACCAGCTGTGTGAGAGAAAAGTTGTTTATTGCACTGAATTACTTGACATAAACAGAATCCAAAAAGTGGACAGGATATTTGTAAAGGAGTAATTTGTGTTTTCCAACATGTTTTTCTTAATTTATTTTCGTTTTGCCAAAGTTTACGCAGGCCAAATGAGCTTCAAATGAAGAAACATTTCTAAAGAAGGCTTCACATGAAATCAGCTATCATATCCAATGTTCATCTTTTACATGTATCTGGTGGTTTCTGATTGTCTTCATGAGAAAATAAGCATTTATTCTATCCATGTGTTGAAAAGTCTGCAGGTGTAGTTAGTTGCAGATCCGTGTTTTTCAAACGTCTGATACATATGAATCCAAATCTTGTTCCCACGCTGTATGAACCGTCATTGAAGCCATATTTTGCCTTTTTGTAATGGTAACGTTCGTCTGTATGCTGACTCACAGCAGCCTGCACACCCGCCTGGTCCTGTTTTAATGAGCAGTCCCTCCGTGTGTAGACCTGCTGTGTTTGTGTTATATTGTAAATATGTGTAGCCTCCATTATCACCTTTCACTTGTCTGTATTTAAACGTCTTTTACAGGTGATTCTTCTCCCAGATATTCAAACGTTTTATTGCACTCAAACATTAAAAGGAATTAGAACAGGACATGTACATAACTGAGTTGAAGTGTAGGGGTGTAGCATTGAAACAGCGTTGTTTTCATCCAAAGCTTGAAGCAATCGAATGAGCTGACCTTGTAAATGAAGTAATTGTAAATAGAAAGCAGATCTTTGGGATTTGTCGCCCTCTGGTAGCCTAAAGTGAAGGTTATTGTTCACTGAAGTTCAGGGTTCAAACCGATAATAAAATGTTTGTTTTAAAAAAAAAAAAGTGATGAAGTGAGGAAATGATGGTGAGTCAGTGCGTCAGGGTGAGTGACTCTCTGGACATCTTAAATCCAAACAGCATCCATCCACACAGTAAAGAAGCATTGGAGAGGTTTTAGTTCTGAAAAGTGACAAAACCTCAAACTCGAGACCCCCTGACAGAACACTGGACTCACCTGACTCCAAACAGCTGTTGTCATTTGTTGTGAACAATATCAGGGTTTTAAAAAAATGGAAATATGCACGAAGCAGGCCTGTGAATATCTGTGTGTTTGAGCAGTTATGTAATAAAATGTATAATCTTAAGTGGGATCTGTCTTGATTTGAAACCCAAAGAAGAACTCTGATTTATTCTTACAGTACCAGTAAAACGTTTAAACACACCTTCTCATTCAATGGTTTTTATTTCACTTACAAAACACCCTCAAACTTTCAACTTTGACTCCACTCACAACCTTCAAGCTTAAACTTCAACAGGTTGTAGTTGACTGTTGCTCCTGCTGATCACCTCGGACTTTACTTACATGCATACTTGTATATACACACATACTTTTTTTTACACCTTGCGCACATTGCTTGTTACTTGTTTGCTACAGATGGAGGTAGTCTGAGACCTCCAGGGCTCCTAACGAGCCCATCATTGAGAGTACCTGCCCTCATTGCACCCAGCTTGAGCTCATCAGCCTGGCTGCTCAATAAAAGGAGCTCCTTTCCCTCAGTTAGGTGTGTACAACAGAGAAGACAACACCTTCAGTTGTTTTCTCTGTGGGGTTTGTTTGAAGAGTGTGTTGTGAGAGAGTGTGTATGTTTGTGGATGTATTGTGGAGGGAAGGAGGGTGGCAAAAGGATAATTTAAGAGGATTGATCTCTCAGGAGATTTTTTTCAGATTACAGTTGGTTTAGGCCTGTTCCTTAGTTTGTCTACTCTTTGTAGTAGGATTAGTGGGTGGCTGTGGAGCTTTACACCTCCACTCCACCTTTTAGACCCCAAAGACCTTACATTTGTTTGTATTTGAGGGTTTTAAGTTTCTTTTTGTTAGTGTCCCTGTCCATGACCTCTGACCTTCATGTCTTGCAGACACGTAACATTGTTTCACTTTTGTTCTATTTGATGTTTATATATGTGTGTGTGTGTTCCTGTTGACGCCTCTTCGTCAGGTCATGTTTGTAAATAAGAACTGGTTCTCAAACATTTTTCACCTGGTAAAATAAAGGTAAAATAAATAAATGAATTTATTTTAATTATTTTCATTACTGCAAATTAATACTGAAGGCATGAAAACTATGAAAGAAAATATATAGAATTATCTAATTTTAAAAAAAGTGTTAAATAAACCAGAACATGTTTTATATTTTAGATTCTTTTAGCCCTCTTCAGCCTTAATGACAGCCGTCTTCCAAACCGCCTAACAGTATTCCTGATTCGGAGTACCCGGATGTCGTACTGATTCGGCAACATTTCCTAGTACCCACAATGCACCGCGCTAACGTCCCGCCTCTTATTTTTTTCCGTATTTAATTGGGACACTTTGTTTTTAAGAGCTGTGAAATTTATTAAATTCCATATAAACCACTTCTTAACTTTTAAATTATAAATGGATGCTAAAGAAGTAGTTTCGCTAACAGCTTGGCCGTTTTTTACTTCCGCTTTCCGAAACCGGAAGTCAAGCGACGCCTGACCATAGACTGTATAAAATAGCGCCTGACTCAGCATGCTGCAAAACAGACCCAATAGAAAGTTCATACTACCTTCAAACCTTCAAACCATAGACTGTATAAAATAGCTTCAAACACAGTCTGAAGTCTGAAGTATGAAGTATGTAGCAGGTGGTAATCTCTCAGAATGGTTTTGAATTAACCCTCCTATTATCCTTGGGGTCAATTGGACCCCATTGAATGTTTAAGGTCTCTAAATTATTGACTAACATAATTTTTTTGGCTTCACATTTCATGAATTTTCCTAATTTAATGGGGAAAATATAAATATATAATATAAAATATAAAATTAATATGTTGATATGTTCCAATTTCTTGTAAAAAACAACAAAAAATTACGCATCTGTGTTCCTTGACCCCAGGCTGTTTTAGGTGTATGTAACATAAGAAATATCAACATTTTACACACAGTTGTTTTGGTTGTTATGGATGATGTTGAGGTCACTATAACCAAGGACACTTCCACATGTGAAGTGGAGCTTGGATCGACCGTCAACCTTTAGATTGAGATATAATATTTCCATCCACCATGTCTCTAAAGACATTCAATGATGAGTCCTGTGTCATACGTTTTGATAACATAGAAACAAGGCATGAGAGCATGACAAACTCACAGCAGTTTGATGTTGTCTTTTACAAATTTAAATTATTGTAAACACTGTAGATTAATACCAAAGACATCAAAACTATGAAAGAACATATATGGAATTATTTAATTAACCAAAAAGTGTTAAACAAAGCAGAATATGTTTTATATTTTAGATTCTGTAAAGTAGCCCCCTTTTTCCTTCATGGCAGCTTTGCACACTCTTGGTATTCTCTCAGTCTGCTTCATGAAGTGGTCTCCTGGAATGGTTTCTAATTAACATGAGCCTTGTCAAGAGTTCATTTGTAGAATGACTTGCCTTCTTAATGTGTTTGAGACCATCAGTTGTGTTGATCAGAGGTAGGGTTAGCACACAATGGATAGTCCTATTTGACTACTGTTGTAATCCAGATTATGGCAAAACCAGATTATTTCATAGTTTGGATGTCTTCAGTATTAATCTACAATGTTGAAAATAATTAAAATAAATAGAAACCATTGAATGAGAGGGTGTGTCCAAACTTTTGATGTACAAATACCAAAAAGTTCAAAACCTACATTTTAACTCTGGTACCTTTTCATAAGACTAAAGCCGAGTCAGCACAAAATCAGCTTCTTAGTTTGAACCATTTTTAAAAGGTTGATTTTCATTGTTGTGAATTTTAAACACTAGAAGCATCCTCTAAGTTTGAGCATGCTGCATTCTGAATAATGTGCATGAACTGTTTCATCACAGTATATGAGAAGTGCAATAAAAAAGGCTGTATTCAAAATAACTTTCATAAAGAGTGAATCATTCTTCTCTTTTTTACCTAACGTCTTCAAATGTATTTCCTTTGTGCCTCCCAAACACAAGATGAAGACCAGCAAATATCCACAACTAACAACCTGGAGCTTCTGATTTTGGTTAGTGGCTGATCACTAAACTGATTTAATTGTGATATTGATACATTTACAACACAGCTCATCTGTTTTTAAAACACCAGGGTTGATAGAGGTTTAGATATTTTGGTTAAAGTGGTGAAAACTCAGAATATTCTGTATCCCTGAAACCGCAGGTTAAATGTAAACTGTGGTTTGGATGAAAGTGTTCACAGCGGAGGTCAAACACTGACTGAGTTCTCACACTCCTCACATTATGTTTTCCTGCTGCAAAGACGCTTCACAAGAACAATCTATTGATCAACCTTTCCAATAAGCATCCTCCTTTAGCGTCGTTTCCTCGATAGATGGTCAATGCATCACCAGCGTTATTACCCGGCCGGCTGCGTGTCCTTTTAACCCCGCAGACCGACCGCCACATGAACCTTACGTGAACCCTCCCCACACGGCCATGACCGGGTCACACTGCGGTCAATGATCACACACATGCACACACAGGGGACAACAGTACTTAATGACTTTATTAATAATATGATTTCAAAATAAAAAATAACATTAAAATAACATGTTTTGTCCTTGTTAACAACTTGCATCATATGGCCACATGGTGGCATTTCAATGCCAAGTTTTTTATTCTCAAAAATACCAAATTGTTCTGCCATCCAGTTCATTTGTTCTCCCCGTCGTTTGGACCACATATACTGAACCCGACCCTCCCCCTTTTACCGTCAGTTAAAAAAATCAAACCTTTATAAATACAGGCAACCCTGTCCCCCCGTCACAGACACATTATGACGACCACTGACACAGGAAACATCCCGTCTGCACATGCCCCCGCCCTCCCCCCGCCACGTACTCGCAAGGAACCAAATGCTCTATTTCTCCTTTTCTTCATCCTCTAAAGATCCACACAGTAGATATTCTACCTTTGCTGTATTATACACATATTATATATAATAGTTTCAGCTGAAATGCTCCACTCCCACAGACCTCCTCAAAGTGGCAAAGTGAAGGTGTCAGCTGGTACCAGAAGTCCTTTCCTCCATTCCCTGTTTCCACTTTGAGAATCTCCTTGAATGAAATCATAAATGCTGCTTCAGGTCAGCAAAGGCAACTCTCCATGCTCGATAACCTGAGCTGCCTTTGCCACAGAGCAGAACCGAAGAGTCAGACGTTGGGTCAGAGTAATTTCTTTTTAAGGGCTTTCTCCACCAAGCTGTGTTTGTCCGGATCAGTGTTGTTGGTACATGCAGTCAACTGAAGCATCACATGTATCTGCATCTTAAATAAGAAGTGACCTCTGACGCCTGCAGACAGTGCTGACATGTATCACCCTGCACTCCAGGCTCGTCACTGCTCCGCTGCATTTCTTCAGCTGCACAACTTGACTGAAATAAAAATGGCAGATTGTCTGAGTCAAGCAAAATACTTCAGAATAAGTCTTTTGACATGCTCTGGACTTTGTGAGGCCATCACATGAAAACAGTGGTGGCCTGAGGAACAACAGATTTTGCAGCTTTGCTCTGGAGACTAAATCTACACCAAGCTGGAATGGAAAGAGTTGAAGTGATTTTTTTTCTGAGTTGTGGTGAACTAAAACAGTTTCCATCTTCTGTAGTCGGATTAGTCATCTCTACTAAAACAAATTGAATCCGGAGGGTTTGATGCAGATTCACATGTTGGACGTGCTCCAGCTGTGAGTCACGTTAAAGGCAGGTTGCATCCTTTCTCCCTGCAGGCAGAAGGCTTCCTGGACGACTTCATAAGTAAATCCAAAAGCCAACATTGATGTACTACTAAAGCCCAATCCATCATATTTTATACAAGTTAGGAGAAGATCACACATCCTGCATTAAAATGATCTGATTCTGGTTTCCAAAGTGTGTTTTGGTTTGTAGTCCAAGTAGAATCATCCAGTCAGTGTGGAGAGCAAAAACAGGCTGGAGGCAGTCCACTAGGATGAAATACAAGAACCCTTCAGCAGTCGTCTAACTGAGATTGAACTTTAATTAATGCTTTAAATAGACATCTGCATGAAAGTGCAGCGAACAAGTCTGGCGTCACGAGCTGCGAGTCAGGCTGTAATCAAAGGCATCACACAGAAAAAGAAGTCTTGGTCGGAGGTCCGCTACACCGGAGAAGTTGGCCACCCCTCCCAGAGGTAAAAAGTCTGAGTCAGACTGAAGCTGAGGGGTTCAAAGATCAGGTTTGGGCTGAAGTAGTACGTCAGTGTTGACTTGAGAGAGTTAGACGGATCCAGGTTTCTAAATGGAGAAATGAAAGGCTTCATTACTTCTGGTACCAGCTTCACCTCCACTTTGCAACTCCTTTGTTTCCTATGATGTGTTTCTCCAGGCTCAAGTTATCAGAACACAGTAAAATCAGGTGATGAGGACAGTTTTTTTTGTTTGGGTACAATCTTCTATGGATGAGTAGAAAAATGAAAAACAGTTAAATCATAACCGGACATGACACAGAAAACGAACCGCTCAGCTCCTTCTGGTCCTCCTGGAAGCAGAGGGTGATATCAGAGTTTAGCTCATCCAGCAAATATTTTCCAACACCTGCTTCTTGGTGTTCAGCTGTCATCAGAATCATGACACACACACACACACACACACAAAAATAAAAAAAAACAAAAGAGGGAACGTCCCTCATTACATTTGACGTCTAGAATAGATCCAATGGGGCATGTTTGTTTGTGAATAATAGCGACAAATCATGCCAAAATAAAGACAATTAAATAAGAAACAAACAAACAAAAAATGGTTGGCAAAGAAAAAAAAAATCAATTCATATTGTATTGCATGTAAATATTGTATAAAATCCTTAAAAATACAGTTTAGGTAACTACTTAAGTACTGAAGTCATCACAGCCAAAAGTGCAGAGGTCCATAAATAAAACATTGACTGTGGGCAGACAGTCTCCCACATAAACCTCCCCTCTCACCACAACAAGGGACTGAATGAGTGCCAGGTCAAAGATCAGAGTTCATGAACTAGGACTTAAAAGTTCCCACATCGATGCACAGAGAAGAGGACAGGAGGGTTGGTTTTTTGTAAATGTCTCCAAACACACTCGCAGATGCACAATCACACACACACACACACACTCACACACTCACACACACACACTTAGAGTTGCAAAGTTCATTCTCAGTAATAACGGCCTGAAGTTGTGTTGACAGAGGCACACCTAGAGAGAAAATGAGGGTGGGACGGGACGGGGGGGGTGACGTGAGGGCAGGAGGGGGTTACTGCAGGGCACGTAAGGCGGCAGGGAGATTCTTTCATTCTTTTTTTTTTTTCGTTTTTGGAGACACTTTTTGCGAGCACAGACGGCGTTTTACAGTAAGGACAGAGGGAGTGTGTGAGGCAGGCAACGAAAAAAAAAGAAACGAGGAGAGCGAAGTATTAAAGCTATCAGAGCGTCAGAGTAAAAACACCGAGAGACAGAAGAGGAGGAGAGGGAGGCAGGGAGGAAGACACTCATTGAAAGTTTGTACCACAGTGTGTTGGTGTGTCTCTGTGTGTATGTGTGTGTGGGTGTGTGTGTGGGGGTGTGTGTGTGTGTGAGGACTGAAGGGGCCACAGGAACTAACACACCAGGGGCCTGAATCAAGAGGCGAGTTCAGCTCAGTCTGGATTTCTTTGGGGGGTTTTCTGGCTTTGTAAAAATCTACCACTGGTCCTCCTGGAAGCTGGTCTCACAAAGCTGGACGCTGACTCTGTTAACCCTCGATTCACTGAAACATGAGCGACATGGTTTTTAATTAAAAAATGTGCGGCCAATCAGGTACCACGAATCAAAACAAGAGAAGTGGAAATAGAATCATTGATCGTTCTTGGAAAAGGTTTTCAGTGCAGCATCAAAAAGTGAATTTCAAGAAGTTAAAAAGATCAGAACGAGTCGGATACAATAAAGCATATTTACAAATACATGAATGAACATTATTAGGTGCATGATACATGATAAAACCCTAAATTCATGGTTGATATTTTAAGTTAAAAGTGAATATTTTTACATTAAGCTGTCTGGAGTTGCACAGAGAGTCGTTATTGATTCGCTCTGCAGAGAAGAAGAAGCTGGATTTGACATTTCTGGGTCTGTTTTTAGAGATCAATCAAAATCTGTATTCAAATGGAGTGAACACAGAACTGCTTCAGCATTTATTTTAGCCCTGGACTGCATTAGTATTATTCTAATCATAGCTTTAACATTTATTTATCTATTTCATTTCCTGTATTCATCTGATCTTGTCAACGCTACCTAATTTTTTAACTTTTATTTCCACTCTTACTTATTTTATTAATTTTACTGCGTTGATTTTATTTTTAAGTATTTTATTTATAATAATGCCTTTTTTTATTTTACCATTGCTGTTGTTTTCTGTCTCTCTGTTATTTTATGAAGCACTTTGGACTGCATGTTTATATGTATGAAAGGTGCTTTATAAATAAAGTTGAGTTGAGCTAATCAAACATGTAATTGATGTGATTGACGGGCGTCCACTTTGAGAGAATCCTGGAAAGTTTGAATGCAGTGAAATTGTTCAAAAAGTCATTAGAAATGAATTGTACTGAAGTATTCAGACAGTCACTAAAGGGTATGCAAAGCTTGCCTGGTTAAAAGCACATTACACATTCTAACCAGTCTGCTTTTATTTCCTACATTGAACCCCTTGTGGTGTGTTTACAGGAAATCCAGATCTTACAGAATCTGTTAAAACCTCCGGCTGCAGAGTTAATTTGAGAAAGCTGAACTGTGCTATTTAACCGCATTAGATTGTAGTACTGTATTAGTAGTTCCTCCCTCTTGCTAGTCTGCACCAGAATCATGTGTCAGGTCAAACCAGTTCTTGGTATTGCTATTATCATAAGCCCCAAAATGCAGGTCACATGGTTGCGACTTCTGGCTGCAGCTCTGTTTGAAGGCTACTTCCTTAATGCTATAATGCTCTACTACCGGATGTAAACAACCACAGAGGACAGAAGCATCCTTTAACACGCCGAGGTTCGTGAGTGTTTTGATGTAGAAAATGGAGATGTAGTTGTATGCAGGCTGTGTCTGAATAGCTCGACTAGAGCGATGCACAACCAGCACAGGCATGTGGACCTTAACCTGCAATTAGGACTGTAGACCGAGGGTGCTGGCTCTTCTAATGGTAGCCACACTCGGCATTGTTCACCTGCAGACTCTGGGATCCTGTGTTAAATTTGACTGTGATTTGGGTGTTTTCTTATTTCTAGATGAGTCGGTCAATCCGAATTTAACTTTCAGTCCAAACAACAAGAAAATTAATTACTTAAGAACATCTCTAGCAGTAGTGGAAGATGAAGAGATGCTCTGTTTCACGGTTTAACTTCCTTCTCCACATTTAAGGAAACATGTATGTTTGGTACAGACCTCAGAGAATGTCAAATAATCATGATTTGTACTTTTTTTTTTGTAAAAATAGAAGTTTTGATGCAGAGATTGGAAATTAGATGTCTCAGGACGATACAAATATTTGATTAGATCATCTAAAAGTGTTTATCTTCCCTGTATTGTACAGCTCTTTCATTATTTTCTGATGAAGATGGTGCGGTTTAGCTTTAACTATTAATACATAAGACAACTCTTTAACATTAAACTCAGTGCAGAAAACTTTGTCATCTAATCTGAAACTTTGTCTGGTTGACTTTGTGCAACCTGCTCAGGGTTAAAGAGTGAAGATGCACAATGCTGAACCACAGTGTTGCATGTTTGGGTCACACAGACGATCCTCGCTGCACGTTTCCTTCCTGTCACCTCTCCGCTGTCATCTCTAATAAAGACATCAGAGAGAGTGAGGACTTGTTCAATGTGTGAAACAGGAAGCTCATCGCTGTGTTAATATGAGGAAGGTTTGCACATCAGAGCTAATCGAGCCTTGAATGGTTTCTAAGACGTGGAACTTTTTCAGCAGGTTAGCGAAGACGCTCGGTTTAGTGATGATATGAGAACTGTTCCAGCTTTATGAGACCAGTCTTCCAAACACTGATCTTGCTTCATGATGCAGCCGCCGAACAGACTGTAGGATTCAGATATTCAGGGAAACAAAGAGGGCCGATCTTTAAACGTGTTTGTTTACATGCTCTGTGTTGCTGCTCTCCAAGTGCCTGCTAACCCGGTCTGAACCGCTCAGCCTTCACTTCCAATACTTCTTGAAGAGGGGGACCACAACCTTTTTTCAATGACTACCGTCTTACAAAGACACAACACAGCTGAAGCATTCTAGAGCTAATTAAAGAGAGTAACTACCACACGGTCACCTGGTGCTTCCTCTTTGAAAAACACTGAGAGCAAGAACAGAAAACACGAGCATCACCGTCCAAGTCCGAGGAAACTGAGGAGACGCCACGGAGAAGAAAAGTAACAACAGCCTACGAACGAAGACGCTGGGGAAGGAGGCGCAGGAATGGAAGCCATTAAGACAATACTGGATATTCAGGCATCCCTATTAACACTTGTTTTGGGAAGAGAGGGGGGGGTTTCAGTCTGTGTGACCATGGCTGACAGAGCGCATCCCCCCCCCACTCACACTGCAAGTCGCAGAAAAAGGCACTAGAGTGGGGCTGTTGCTCGCCGTAGAAAAGTAAAAGCGATATACATTCATAGCTCACAGGTTATCTCAACCGCAGTCTGGGAATAAATACACAAAATGCACTTGTAGAAAAATAAAATGTTAAAAAAGCGTGGCCCCTATTTTTTTTTCTTATCATTTTTGGATTCTGGGAGACAAAGTATGGCTACTTTTTCACGGCTTTTTTTTTTTGTTTTTGTCCTTTTTAACCCCCACCCGTCCCCGAACCCGACCCACCACTTAGAAGGCAATTCAGGAGTGATCCTCCACTGCTCTGGCCGCGAGCAGTCGAGCCCTTTCATGCACGCCAATATGGGAATAAGAGAAGAGGAGGTGGAGGAGGAGGGTGGAGAGGAAGGATGAAGTGAGGGGGCTTCAACAGGAGGGAGAAGAAGAAGAAGGAGGAGGAGGAGGAGGAGGAGGGGGAAGGAGAGGAGGTCAAGGCTCAGCTTTCAGTGCGAGGAAGAGGAGGAGAAACTCAGCTTTCAGTGCGAGGAAGAGGAGGAGAAACTCAACAGAACGTGTGTTCGGACGACAAGTAAACCTCGACCCAAATACAGCCTCTCACACACACACGCACGCACACACACGCCTCAGTGTCTTCATGTAGAGAGCTGAGTGTGATAACTTTGGGTGCCACGTTACTTTAACCCTGCAAACCCTCCATAAACAGCTCATAACACACCATAATGTAGCTGTAAGCAGTTATAGAGTATTTTTAAGTGTTTATAATAAACATAATCTTGTTTCATCAATCTGTTGGAACACCAGCTTTCACTTCAAGGTGCCACAGACGGAGATACAGCTGCTACCGCACAGCAAAAATCGCTTATATCTGCTTTAACGACACCACAGTGTGATCAGAGGATGAACTGTTTCATGTTTGCAGCTGCTTCAAAATGCAAAAGGAGAGTTAAAGTAAAGTGAACCCTGAATTTATGAATGTATCTGCTGCTGTTTGTATTGCTGGAGCTTCATAAACAAAGAGGAGCTGGTAGCGACACAGACAGCATCTCCTCTTGAACCCCAGCAGCACTCACACACACATGCAAAAGACAGTCAACACACACACACACGTACGACTCAAGAGTATGTCGGGGGAGAAATGAGCTCCAGCTGACAGCAAGGGGGGAAGGGAGCTGGAGTGTTCTGCCGAGTAAGGACTGTGCGTGTGAAGGGGAGGAAGAGGAGGAGGAGAAGGAAGGAGAAGAAAGGGAAGGAGGGGTGGGGGGTATTGGCTTTGCAAAGGCAGGAGCAATAAGAGTGAAGGAGGGGGAAGGAGGGGGTGTGGGGTGCATTCCACAGACGTAAAAAAAAAAAAGAGAGATGTGTAGTGAAAATCCTGACTGTAGACGGAGTTCAGCTCCTCCTCCTCCTCCTCCTCCACTCCTCTCCTTCCCACACCTCCTCCTCCTCCTCCTCCTTCAGTGTCTCCTCCAGCCTCACCTGAAGGCGGTGTGTCTTCGTGTGTGCTTGTGTTTGTTCGTGTGTTTCTGTCTGTGTGGTAGTTGTTCGATGTTTCAGTCAGGCCCTGGGAGACAGCTGCGACAAACGAGGCGCCTCGTCCCCTCGTTTAAAAAACAACAGAGAGGACGTGGTGGTGCGGTGACGCGGTGGCGTGGTCTACCTCCACCTCCTCTGCTGCTGCTGCTGCTACCACCCAAAAGCCAGATCCCCCACACCAGGTCCCATCCCCTGTCACGTGGCCGTCGCCTCCAGGTAGCTCTGTAGTTTGCGGACTGTGGACTCGTCCAGTGAAAAGAGGTCAAAGTCAAAGGTGGTGTTGGTGACGTTGAAGTGGCCTGTCTCCTCGATCAGGTTTACAATCTGACGGAGTCCAGAGAGAATCCATCAGTTATCAATCAGACACATACAACATGATCAAGGAAACCCTTCAGATCACAGAGCTGCTGATTAACACAGTTGAACCTCTGGCAAGACGCTCACATGGAAATTAAGGCACATGTGATCACACTGTTCGAAGCTGCAACAACTCTATGAGTCATGATGAATCAGCAAATATCTCAGAGTACAGTTTAGCAATAATGCACATTTTGTCGTCGGCCTGCTGCTCTGCACGTTTGTAAACTGTTCATTCTGAATCTAAAATCAATCCTAAAGCATTTCTGAGCAGCACCAATCAATCTGAGGGTCACTGATAGAAAGCTGCATTAAGATGGTGAGAAAGCTTGGTTATTAAACCTGGGCCTCAGATCAATAAGTACAATATGTGCCCATCTTTATTTGTATTTCTTGGGATAAATTCTGCCCTTGCTCGTATGGAGTTAACCATGAAATTACAGCTCAACTGTATGAAAGCACAAGGACAGAAATAAACTAAATTTAAAGGTTTGTCTTCAGAAAGAGAATGTTCTTATCACAGATCATCACTTATTCATTTGACTGTGTCTGTATTCAAGTGTCTTTATATCCAAGATTAAAGATTACGTGCATGGCTCATTTAAAAAGAACAGATAAATAAGTAAGTATGAAAGTATGAATGTATTTATATAGAACTTATCAAAACAGACGTTACAAAGTGCTTTACATCATAAAAACCAATGATAAACACATTATAGGGTAGGGGACATATAGAGCTAGCAAGACAATTTAAGAGGAACAGCTGAATAAATATAAAACAGTAATAATATATTAATTGTATATCATTGTAATCCATATTACACAGTTATTTTAGTTCTTTTAAAGCTGCTGTAAGGAACTTTTGTTTTGTATTGATTCTGGCACCCCCCTTGTGGACAAAGTGATACCTCCTGTCTCTTGTCCTACACATGCAAAAGTAGTGTTTTCAACTAAAGCCTCATCCTGTTGTGTTCAACAGTCAACTTTATCAGGCAATGTGATTATTTTCCATGAAAACAGTCAAAAAAAGGCTCTTTCTGAAGCAAGATGTCCATCATCTGGTCTGACACCTACCCCCCCAGGGCGGTTACAGGCATTATAAATTACAACAGAGAAGGTGTCAGTGTTGCTGCTGATGGACTTGTTTGCTATTGAAGGTTATAAAGAGGCATCAGTATCATTTTCAGTCTGTTTCTCAGCCAGTTCAAAACTCCTCACAGGGCCTTTGAGTTCTCCAGTTAAATATCTGAACACCATGCCACTTTATATTTATTTTAATACTATACTGTTTTACTCATTTTCAACTCTTTTCTTCTTTTGTATAACTGTTTCTTTTTTTTCTTGTATGTTTGTATAACTCTTTCTTCTTTTCTACTTGTATGCTTTTATTTTGTATTTTTACTTTTACATGTTGGAAATACAGTCATCAAATCAAATCAAATCAAATCAACTCTTACATTTATTATTATTTAATTACTGATTTTTACTGCTTTCTTTTTTTCCCACCTGTTTCATTGTCTTAACTATTTATCTTTTATTTATTTATTTAAGAAATATTTCACTTTATTGTTTATATATTTATTTTTATTCAAATATTTTTGGGGCTTTTAAACTTTTATTTAAGAGGAGAGGACAGTAAATAGAGCTGGAAACCGTGAGAGAGAGAGAGTTGGGGAATGACATGCGGGAAAGGGGCCGCAAGCTGGAATCGAACCCGGGACCTACCGCTGTAGGCATGTAATTTAGACTAGATTCGATTAGATTCAATTAATTGTCATTGGGCATGTTATAGATACAAGCAATGAAATATAGATTGCATCCAACCAGAAGAGCTTTAGCAGTAAATTAAATAATATAAAGTTATGAGTTATGAAAGATTAGTAATATAATATAATTTGTATCTACATGAGTGACTATTGACTATTACTACAGGTATGAACAGGCTATGACTTTGGTGATTGTATACAGTAATTTAACCATTAGGCTAAATCCGTGCCGTTGGTTTGTTCAAAATTTGACTGCAATTGTTGTGCATTAGTCTCTATTTCTAAATCCATTTATGTTTTATTTTAGTCATAATATATTTGATTACATTTTTTTTTCAATATTCAATTAAAACAATTTGAATTGGATTGGATTTGTATGAAAAGTGCTCTATAAATAAAGCTTGATTGATTGATTGGTTATCTGAAACGAGGACGGGCTGAACACACACCTGCTGCAGGACGTTCCGCTCTCTTAAAGCCATCAGTCTGCGATGGAGGTCCACCAGTTCTTCTGTGTAGGCCTGCAGAGAGGAGAGAACACAAGGTCTGTCAGTTATTATAAGAAAAGAGGAGAGTTAGATTTTTATGTTGTTGTTTTGTTGAATGTTGTGACGTTAAAGGGCAGGTTTTTGATCTCAGGAGGCTTTCTGGTAATTAAAAGGTAAAAACTGAGCGTGTGTTTGAACGTGAACATCAGATCAGCTCAGCAGAGTTTTATCACAACATAAATCATCTCCTCATAAAAGAGGATGAAGACATTTTTCATTTTAAAGGGTTCACAGGCCAGAGTCTGTCTGCACATCTGGATCAATTCACTGCCCTGAACGCCGTCTTGACTTCATTAATGCACTCGTAGAAGAATGACTAAGCACTGCATGTGAGTGTGTGTGTGTGTGAATGTGTGTGAAAAGATGAAACAAAAAAAGTTTGATTTACCCTTCCTACCTTGTCGTATCCCTTCTTCAACACCTTCTCCGAGCGGAAAGAGGAGTCGGGACTCTTTCTGCCCGAAACCTGCAGAAACAGAAGATCAGAGGAAACGCAGGATCACAACCAGGTTAGAAAGAAGAGAGAGAGAAAGAGTTACACGTGAGAAAAGTTCATCATGAGAAGCAGGCAGTAACACAGGTCTGTGTGACTCACTTTGTTGTTGGAGGAGTTGTGTTTCTGCGGGGGAGGGGCGAGGCCTCGACTCGGGCTGTGCGAGCCGTCGCTGCTGTCGCTCTCGCTGTCCAGGCTGAGTCTGACGGGGGCACAGGGAGAGGTCAGAGGTCAGCCACACGCACTGACAGGAGCATCACACTGTGATCTAAGAGTTGAGCTTGGATCTACTGTAAGTGTCTGATAGATGATGTGTTTACTTTGCAGAGTAAAATATTTAATGAACCAACAAGGGTTGATATCACAGAAAAGACAAGAGGTTCAGTGGACGTTAAACAACAAAGAGGGTCTAAAAAACTCTCTGTGTCAGTCTGAAGGATATCCGATCAGTCAGACACGTCAGACTGGGAGAAAAACTGCTTACCTGTAGTTACATGATTTAAGCCTTGTTGTGTTTGTAGCTGCAGTTACATCCAAGTCCAACATGACTTAATATTATATGTGGTGAGGGTTTAAGGGAATATTATGAAGTAGGGATGTCAAAAATGACACAACTATCGATTAATTGATTGTTAAGAACTCACTTGAACACATTTTTTGTTTTGATTTTACATCACTTGAAACTAACATCATGTGGTCTCATATTTGGTTCAGCTATCAGGGAGGTGTTTGAAGTTTGAAGCATGTTTCAATGTGAATCAGCTGACTGAAGGTGTTGCGCTCAGCGGAGATGCTCAGCTGGGGGCTGCGGCTGAGTGACAGGTCTCCATGAGCGCTTCTTTTCTCTGCTGCCGGACTGATTATGACCCGGTTGCGCTCCCGGCTGACACCTGACCGCGTTCACATGCTTATTTTTCTCAATATGAACGAGCAGACGGAAAACTGGACACTGTGAGTCTGAAATGTGTTTCTGTTCAGTTCCCTTGTTGAAGACTGAGCCTTCACTGTATGTCCGTGGAGACTATGAGCCTGCTCCACATGTTGATATTCAGCGTGTTTACATTTTGAACACCTCAATATGATCCGTAGATATTCAATACTGTCAGTTATATACATTGTGTTGTGAAGGAAAATTTGATTCAGGGGAAAAAATGCATTAGGCGTTGTTTTTGACATGGAAAACGATTAATCGATCATTTATCTTCAACTTTTCCAAAGATCGATCAAGGAAGATACATGAAATTTACATCCCTATTATAAAGAGGTAAAAGAAGTACACTTTACATGCTGTCTTCACTTCTTTTTAAGGAGTAAAGACGACTGAAAGAGACACAGCGTTCACATGACTGAGACAGATGAGAGGTCACAGTGACGTAGACCTCTGATCTCTGAATTCTACTAATTACATTCTTGAATCAAATTTGAAGAAATTCCCCATGAGATATTTCCTCTAATGAGAATGATAAGATGCACACCTCAAAATAAAAAAAAAACTAAAGGAACAAACAGGAATGGAAGCAGAAAGTGTCTACCTTTCGTATTCCCTCATAAACGATCTAGTGAGCAGTTTTTAATGTTATTAATTCATTATTAAAGGGTCACACTTTCACTTTTTGTTCCACCAACTGTAAAGATGACTGAAGTTTTACATTAACAAGCCAAGGGTTGTTTCATCTGTCTGTCAAGTCTTCTGCTGTGCATGCCAGTAAGTTGTCTACACGTAGATTTTGGATTAGATGCTCAGCAGACGTGACTTGCTGCAGCTCAATGATTTTTATGAGCAACTCCAGAGGCAAACTGATCACACGTCACGTCAAATCAATCGACAGAAAAGAGTTGCAGCACATTTTAGCTTCTGCTTGTTGACACCACAGACTGTAAGGTGAGGTTTAACCATTAGTTTCTGTTAGCATCAAAACAATGTGGCTAAAACTCTAGTTTCGGTTAGCATGCTAAATCGGCAGGCTACGGATGTTTTCATATTGGATCCTGTTCAGCAATATGATGAAGGAGCGGAGCAGGTGAGAGAAACTTTAGGTTAGCGATCTCTACAAAGAAACTTAAACCATGAGCGGTGGTGATGATAGCAGCAACGTTCAAAGTTGTGACATTAGTTTATTTTTAAAGGTGTGTGAACCGCAGAGCTCAGAGAAGAAGGAGAGCTGAATGAGGACAGTTTCATGTTAAACATGATGTGCATTGTTTTACATTTTCTTTGGCAGATTTGTGTGGAATTTGAACCTAATTTGAATGAAAAGGTGACAAGCTTTATGATCACTGCAGTAAGACAACACACAAGCTTTGACCATCAAGGATCTAGGACCTCTCACTCAAAGATTTAAAGGAGCCTGGAGTGAAACTGACCGTGAGTCCCGGTTGGGAGGGTTGGTCTTAATGGGCGTCTCTTCTTCTGAGCTGCTGTCGTCATCGTCCGACTCCTCTGACTGGATCTCCTCCACCATGGACCGAAGGGGGCCTGAGAGAGGAGGAGGAGGACAGAGTCAAGCAAACTGTGATTGTGAACTTTGACCTGTGGAGTCTTTAATTCTGATCCATGACAATCAAGCATGGGATACCTACCTTGTCCTTGTTTCTGTCCCGGCTCAAAGTCTGAATCCGAACTGGAGTCTGAGCTCGAACTTGAGTTGGAAGGACTGGAAGGGGCCGACTGCTGCAGGAGGGGAAGCAGAGTTTGTGTCAGTCATTTATGAGAAACGTATATCACATGTGCTTTTACAACAGAGAAGTTGATACACTTAGATTTGGGATGTTATAGAAAGAATAGACGGAGTAACTAGGAAATAAGTTGCAGTCCTATGTGACTTAAAGTCTTAATAAGCACATCTACTTTGATTCAGATCAAACATCAGCAGCACTTTGAGCTTCCATCCTAAAAACACCTTCTAAAAACAGCCATCAAGACCATCCGTGAGCTCCATCTACCTCAGACTTTGAAGACGCTTCGTCCTCTGAATTCGACTCTTCTGACTCCGGAGGTTTCTTGGGTTCCTTGGGTTCCTGTGTATCATTTTTGCCTTTGGCCCAGCGGCCTTTATCCTTGGGAGGTTTCTTCTCTGCGTACGGCTGGCTGGCTGACGTCGAGGAGGAGACGCGTGGAGACGACCCCGTGAAGGGTCCACCGCTGGGCCCCTTCGGCCCTTCTGAGCTGCCCTTCTTCTGCTTCTTGGCGCTGGGTTTGGGCGACTCCACAGTGGAGGGTCGTTTCCCCGGGGCTTTGGACTCTGCGGGCCCTCCACCTCCCCCTCCCCCGCCTCCTCCTCCTCCTCCTCCTCCTCCGCCACCACCCCCACCTCCTCCCCCTCCGCTGCCTGCCCCCCCTCCTTTAGGAGACATGCCCTCCATCTTCGACTCCTTCAGGGTGAGTTTCGGCTCCTTGAAGGCGGCCTTGGGTAGGACCTTGACTTCATCTTTCACTTTGATCTCTGACGGCTTTTTTGACGATGAGGATGAGGAAGGGTCGCGGCCGCTCTTGCTGCTACCGTCTCGGTCGTTGTCTCCTTTCGATGTGGCTTTGCTCTCAGAGTCTTTTCGGGGACGCTCTCGGTGCTCCTTGGTCAGCTTGTGCGGTTTGGGTCCTTTGCTGCTGCCCCCACTTCCTTCTTTACTGGGTTCCTGAAGAGAGAAACAAAAGCTCCATCATCATCATCAACACACCTCAATTTACATATATAATACTCATTAAGCTCACTTTATTAGCGTGCTAGGTTCCTTATTATCACTTAAAGCAAAAAGGATGAGGAGAATCTAATCAGCTTTACAGGATACCAGCTCCTCTCCCTCTGCTTCATCTCTTCATCTCCCTCTATCCCTCTCTCCAACATGGTCTCAGCAGATGTGTGTCTAACATGAGACTTTTTTGGCTTGTGTACCCCCTTTCTAAAAACAATTTCAGCCAAGTATCCCCCTTGTATAGCCAAGAAAAATATAATATGGGAAAATAACATGAATAAATGTACGCATGTGGTTTTACAGCAGTGGTTTCCAAACCTTTTCTGTGTCGCCTCCCTTTGTGGGTGAAAAAATGTCCAATGCAACACTCAACTCATGTCAGAGCTTGAGACCACAGAGAGATGATTTTATAATCCTCTTTTTATTCAGAACTCAGGACTTTGTAGCTTCTTACTAAATCTGAATTATCTGAATTTCCTTTTCTCTCCTCTTTCCCTGTTAATTAATGTAGACATCTACAGGTCCTTCATTTTACTCTTTGAGATCTGTCAAGTTATTACAGCTGACAACATGCTGCTTCCTGTTACAGCCCTTTCAAAGTAAAGTTTTTTGGACAGAACATGACGGGGGTTTTATTGTCAAAAGTTTTTTCGGAAATGAAATGTTGATCATTGATGTAGCTTAACTCCGATTAGCGGCGACCATCAGAAGTTCAAGTAATAATAATAAAAAATGTTATTTAAAGGCGCCTTTCTCAGCACTCAAGGACACCGCACAGATATATATATATATATATATATATATATATATATATACACAAATTTACATTAGAGGAAACAAAGTCAAAGTCAAAATGAAAACAATATAAACTAACAAAGTGGTAAGAAAAACAATAGAAACAAAAATGACAGTGCAATTGGAGTCAGACGGAGTAAGCGGTTTTGAACAGATATGTTTTGAGTTGTGATTTGAAATGGGGGGAAAGAATCTGTGTTTCTGAGTTGAGGTGGCAATGAGTTCCAGAGACGGGGAGCAGAGCGGCTGAATGCTCGGCTCCCCATAGTGGTGAGACGGGCGGAGGGGACAGACAGGTGTATGGAGGAAGAGGATCTGAGGGAGCGGGAGGGAGTGGGAACATGGAGGAGGTCGGACAGATATGGGGGGGCGAGGTTGTGGATGGTCTTGAATGTTAACAGGAGGACTTTGAACTTATACGGAACTGAACAGGGAGCCAGTGGAGCTGTTGGAGGACAGGAGTGATGTGGTGGATGGAGGGGGTTCGGGTAATGATACGGGCAGCTGAATTCTGGACCAGTTGGAGTTTATGGAGGGATTTGTGAGGGAGGCCGAAGAGGAGAGAGTTGCAGTAGTCCAGACAATTGTTCATCTTGCCTGAAGTCACAGATACAGCCATTGATCCTACAGATCTTGAACTTTAGAAAACAGAGTTGTAACACACTTTGAGGGAGGTAGAGCCGGGGTAACAGATGAAAATCCCTGGTCCAAGCAGTTTTGCAAATAATATATTTTATGAATGAATATGCTCAATTTAGAAATAGTTCCCTATTTGATGTTGCACTGAAATAAAAATCAAATGCTATTGATAAAGTTGTTTTTAATCAGATTTTTTATTTATTTATTGTGATGCAACTTTTCTTTTCTTTTTTTTTACCCCCATTTGAGAATCACTGCAATCATCATGAATCATCAAAATGTACCAATACTGGATGAAGATCAAATGCTAAATTATTACTATCATAAAAAATCAATTTGTGCTTTGTTCTGAGCTTAATCTTTTAGGAGATTGAGTAGCGTTATTTGCTTTTCCACTACCATTGAGATGCTGATGATACGACAGATCATCTTCAGGAACTGGAAGAAACCTGGAGAACCTCATTTTCAGGACTTGTTGATTGAACAAGGCAAAGCTGCTGCACATGACAGGATGTGTAAAGATTTAGTGAATGCGCATCGTTTATGAGGGTTAGGAATGAGACCGGATGTATTGCCGTGCTTTGACTGTGTTATTTGTTATTATTGTTTTATTCCCTGCCTCTCTGAAGGTACACTAACATCTCTTGGGATCAAGAGGAAGTCATAGAAAAACTGTTTTGCAGGAGTTAACAGAAGATTCAGGGATTTGCCTTCAGCACAACGTAAAGTTTTATGCAAATGAGAGTCTTAAAGTCTCAGCAACTCTTATTAAAATGCAGCTTTCTATCACCTGAGTGTGAATACCATTGGGTTGAAACGCTATGATTAAAGAGTTCCTCTGTGGCAGTGAGAAAGTGCGCTGACTTGTTTTCTTTTCTTTTAAAATTGTCCTTCACCTCCGTTATACAAAGTGTGTATCACCACTATCCTTCAGCCTTGAGTCTCGACTCAGAATCAGATTGTGTGAGGAAACAGACTCACACCACTTGTGGAGCACGCTGAAAGAAAATCCATGTGAAGGTTGATACCGAAACAGTGGCAAGAATGGAGAATGTGAAGGGATCAGTTTCCTGTTTCCTCCTGATATGATCTGTTGTTCTGCAGATAAGCTGCTTCGGTAATTCTGCATACATGCATACAGATGTTCAAAGGCAGCTGGCAGTGATTAGATGTCTGACTCAGCCTGTTCTGGAGTTAATGATTTAGTTAAGGGCTCACTCTGCTGAATCAGACATCACCCGCAACATTTTCCTTTAAATATCAATAAAAATTGGCTGCAATGATCGATGACTTTGAAACACTTTCTGGTGAAAATCAATGATCACGTCGGCGTTAGACAACCAGGGTGATTATCTTTTATTGGTGGTCACACTAACCTTCGACACGTGAGACGTCTTGGTTTTCTTGGGGTCTGAGAAGGCAGAGAGGGGGATGGTCGGGAGCATCGGGTAGTCCGGGCTGGGCCTCGACACAGCTTCTGCTCCCTCTGGAACCACCAACACCTGAAAATGAAGAGGTGAGAGTTATCACGTGTGGAGGTCTGAGCAGTCCACTGTGTTTGAACAGTAAGAGTTCATGACATTTCTTTATTTTGGCTGAAAACTGGCGCTGTTTTTTCCTACAGAATTGTTGAGTGACTCACAGTTGGAGCATTTCTATGGCCTGACTGGTCTCGAAACACTGATGGTTGACTCATCTGTGCAATAAACTTACAACAGTGGTGGAAATGACTCGTTTCTTTAACAAAAGTAAAAGCTGTGTACCTTTATCATCAAACTAAAGGAGTGGCACTTACTTAAACTTCATGTATATTAAAGAAAATAGTGTGAAAACCTTTTACTTGTGTATTTATTTTGTTTGTAAAAGGGGCCATGAACAATACTACACATGCACGTTGCCATTTGAAGCATTGTACCAGTTAACTTAAAGCTTGGGTTGGTAGTAGGGTTGCAAAATTCCAGGGATTTTCAAAGTTGGAAACTTTCCATGGGAATAAACCAGGAATTTACTAAATTGAAGGTTGGCTCTTAATAGGGAACTTAAATATAGTTGGGGAAAATATATTTTAGCATAACCCTAACTAGAACAACCAAATTTCATGCAAGTACAGTTAAATATCTCTGCTATTCCTCAATCACATGCACATAGCACACTGCTTACTGCAGGGCTATTAAGACCACGCCCCCTACATGCACTGTGCATTCCTCCATCACATGAAGCACTGATGATTTCTATTTTGGATGGATGTCTGCTTATAACAAAACAAATATTTATGCTTGCATATAATACCTTTCAATTAAATTACCCTCAATTCACAGTTACTTTCCATAAATTCTCATAATTCCCATGGAAAGTTTCCAATTTGGAATATTTCCAAAATGTCCCCAGCTCAACTTCCCATGGAAAATAACTGTAAAATTTCCACCCCTTTGAAACCCTAGTTGGTAGCAATGGAAAACTAGCATGAATTTGAATGTAGCATTTCCTCAGGACTCCGTCTAACCCCCAAGTGGCGGCCCCACTATGTCGCCCTGGTTAGCTGGGAAGCCACTACTTCGTCATAGAACACGCACAGCAATCTTTTGTGGGAGGGGTTACAGAAGCAGAGAGGGGAGGGGTGGTGTTGACATTCGAAACCTCTCTCCAAACTGATGTTTATATCACGACTACCAACAGCAGATTTAAATGAAAGAGAAGCGCCCTCTGTACACGGGGTGCTTGATTGAATTGCTAAGCTAATTGGCATTAAATACGTGCCTACAGATTTTTTTATGGGATTTTAAGGCTGCTGATATCAATCAATCTTTATCTATATAGCGCCAAATCACAACAAACATTATCTGAAGACTCTTTCCAAACAGAGCAGGTCTAGACCGTACTCTGTTCTATTATTAACAAAGACCCAACATCAAGACAGGATCAGATCCAGTCCCATTTTACAGACAGGACTCAGTCTGATCTCATCTTAATCCACCATGAGCAGAGCACTTTGCAGCATTTAGCAAGTTACAGTGGCAAGGACAAACTTCCTTTAACAGGCAGAAACCTCCAGCAGGACCAGACTCATGTTAGACACACATCTGCTGAGACCGTGTTGGAGAGAGGGATAGAGAGAGATGAAAAGAGAGAGATGATAGTGGTGAGACAGTAGTTGTAGCAGCTGGAGTCTGGCACGTCAACAGCAGCAGAGACTCAGAGGAAACTATGAGACAAGGGAGCTCAGGGATTCCAGAAAGGTCTATGGTTAGTAACTTTAATGGGACAGGAAGAGTTAAAGTAAGAGACAGGCAGAGAGAGGAGAGAGAGGGAAAGACAGGATCCCAGTGTGTCAGTATAAGCCTATAGCAGTATAACTAAGAGTTGGTCCAAGCCTGATCCAGCTCTAACTATAAGCTTTATCAAAAAGGAAAGTTTGATGCCTACTCTTAAAAGTACAGAGGGTGTCTGCCTCCCGGACCCTGACTGGTAGATGATTCCAGGCCTGCATGTTGCAGCATTTAGCAAGTTACAGTGGGAAGGACAAACTTCCTTTAATAGGCAGAAACCTCCAGCAGGACCAGACTCATGTTAGACACACATCTCCTGAGACTGAGGCATGATAGAATTTCAGTTCTTGTTTGTAAAGTTGTATTTTTTGGCCTTTAATGGACAGGAAAGCTGGACTATAGCCTCTGTACAAGGAGCTTAATGTCATCTGGCAGGTGAGCTCTCGACGTGCACCACTCTGTGGATGGCACATGTATTCTACTTCATGTCTTTAACTATGTTTCTTCCAGAATATTGAATCATGAAGAAATTGACTTTCACTCTTTGACTTTAAAGGGAGGAGGAGACGATTAATGAGAAAATAAGGACTGCTGCTGGAATTTAATCATCTCGTTACTGTCGTCTGAATTCCTGAGTGTCCATCGTGTGCTCTGCTTGTTTTTCTTTCTTTTCGCAGATTGTGCTGACGCCCGAGTCCAAACAAACAACAAAGTGATGACAGAATAAGACATCCTTAAAGTCTTTGAACAGAGTTTTTACCTTTTTATCTTTCTTTTTGTTTGTTTGATTTCTACTTTAATAAGTCTGACCAGCCAGCAGAAAGACCGTGACATGAACAGACCTCCAGCAGAGACTGAGAGGAGACACTGTGTCTAATATTGAAAATATAGAAAGAATGACTTTCTCTCTAAACCTACTGTCTCTGTTCCAACTGAGCTCTGTTGTCTACCTACGTCTGTTTACAAAAATGAAGTGCAAATCTCTAAATGGTCCGACACCTTCGTATTTTAAAGAGCTCATAGTGTCCTATTACCCCTTTAGAACACTACGCTCACAGCATGCAGGCCTGGAATCATCTACCAGTCAGGGTCCGGGAGGCAGACACCCTCTGTACTTTTAAGAGTAGGCGGGGCGCTGGTGGCCTAGCAGTCTAAGCGTCCCACATACAGAGGCTACAGTCCTCGTTGCAGGGGTCGCCGGTTCGATTCCCGGCCAGTCGACTATTTCCTGCACGTCTTCCCCCTCTCTCTACTCCCCACATTTCCCGTCTCTCTTCAGCTGTCCTATCTAATAAAGGCAAAAAGGCCAAAAATATAACTTTATAACTAAATTTTCCTTTTTGAGAAAGCTTATAGTTAGAGCTGGCTCAGGCTTGGACCAGCTCTTAGTCATGCTGCTATAGGCTTAGACTGCTGGGGGAACTGACACACTGGGGTCCTATCTCTCTCCTCTCTCTGCCTGTCACTTACTTCAACTCTTCCTGTCCCATTAAAGTTACTAACCATAGACCTTTCTGGAGTCCCTGAGCTCCCTTGTCTCGTAGGTTCCTCTGGATCTCTGCTGCTGTGGACGTGCCAGACTCCAGCTGCTACAACTACTACTATCCGTCTCCCCACTATCATCTCTCTCTCTTCATCTCCCTCTATCCCTCTCTCCAACACGGTCTCAGCTGATGTGTGCTAACATGAGTCTGGTCCTGCTGGAGGTTTCTGCCTGTTAAAGGAAGTTTGTCCTTGCCACTGTAACTTGCTAAATGCTGCAAAGTGCTCTGCTCATGGTGGATTAAGATGAGATCAGACTGAGTCCTGTCTGTAAGATGGGACTGGATCTTATCCTGTCTTGATGTTGGGTCTTTGTTAATAATAGAACATAGAGTACGGTCTAGAACTGCTCTGTTTGTAAAGAGTCTTGAGATAGTGTTTGTTGTGATTTGGTGCTTTATAAATAAAGATTGATTGAAAACACAACATGTATAAATTTTCACTTTTTTACTGTTTGAAATAATCAAATCAAACAAGAACAAATTACATAGCTCGGCACAAATAATATTCCCAAGTGTTTCCTCAAATTTCAACAAAAAATGCCACTTTTCATGACTACTGCAATCTCAAAGTGATTCCATATTTTATTATCATTATTAAGCTTTTTAAATCATATGGTTAGAATCATTTTGAGTGCAGCTGTATCTTTAGAAAGGATAACAAATGTAGATCTGAGAAGAGGACCATCAGATCCTGGCTCTAACTGAGAGCTTGTGAGAAAACAGCAGAGCGTGGTAGTGTTTAAGTGTTTACTGGTGCACGATTGTTGACTTAAGACTGTCGTCAATTATTTAGCCAAGAGACCAGTCAGACTGGAAAGCGTCCGGAGTGTCAGGCAGCCTCACCCCTCCAGCTTTGATCAGCTTCCTCCTGAACTCTTTGGTGGGATTGTTGAAGGTGAGTTTCTCACAGCGCAGGTGGTTCACAGGTGGGTTTCCCTCCAAGTTAAGGAACAGGTCGTAGTTGAAACACACCTTTTTTGGCTCCTCCTGAAGAGACACAACAAGAAGAACAGATTAAACTTTCTAAAATGAATAGCATGTAACAACCTTGGTGTGCGTCTGTCTGTCGCCTCTCTATACCTTCATGTTTCACAACTAAAGATTAACCTCTTTGAATCAGCTATCACCCTAGAAGTCAATAAAACATACAGACAAAGCTGGAGTGAAATCACTGATAAGAAAACATTCCAGAGAAGCCAGAGAGATGTGGACAATTAAAGCCGAGGAGAAGGCATTAGGATGCTCCTGAGAGGTTATTTAATCAAATGTCTTCCTGTAAGTGCAGATGAAGGAACGGCTGCTTGTCTTTAGACTCCTCTCGCTCCTCTTTTTAAGTATTTTCTTCATCTTTGTGACCGATGTGTTCATTATGTATAAGTCGATGGGACAACAGAGGAGGAAGCAACATCTTTGGGTGCAGTCCAGGGGTTTAATTTCATGAAGTAGTGCAGGAGACGGCGGTACACTAATGAGTGCGTACATCTTCAGCCTCGTCCTTATCGTGTAATGAGGGTAGAGTGGTTCCTTCTTTCCTTCATCATTCATTTAAACGACTCGAGGAGACTTGAAGGTGCCAGTGTGATGCTGTTTGCTTGTTTTATTTCAATCACTTAAAGAGCAAAACGGTTTCTTATGGAGTCAGGTTTTAGTACGAGGATCACTGAGTGGATGAGATATGACTAGGTTTGAGTGTCTTGCTGGTGCTGGTTCTCATCTGTTCAGTACACTAAGCTCTTAGATACTTAACCCTTATTAAATGTTATAATAATAATAAAGTTTATTTATATAGCACTTATCAAAACAGATGTTACAAAGTGCTTTACATCCTAAAAACCCACAATAATAAACAAAGCATGAGGGGGGCAGATAGAGCTAGCAAGACAATATGAGACGAACAGCTGAATAAAAGAGAAACTACTAAAAACAAATAAAACAATTAAAGCCACAAGCAGCGATGAACGGGCCCTCGCACACCCGCAACCGCCACCTATGCGAGCCACCGCCACTTGTAATCCGCCGCCTGATATTTGCCACCACATGATGTCAAAGCAAGATCTGAGAGTATATCCTGGCTTAGGTGGCACAAATGTTGCAAGTTTTTGGCAGATTGCCAAGAAACCTCCAGACTTCAGAGTCTGCCACGCCCACAATTTTAGTCTGAACAGAATTCCTTTAACAATAATTTAATCGTCAATATGTCTGCTATACAATGTGCCTTGTTTGGACTGAATTGGAGAAAAGCCCTAGGAGTAGCTCTCAAAAGTATGCACCCTTATTTGGACGCCATTTCTCATGTTCAAAGCTAGGTGGCGCTCTTCCTGTTGAGTTTGGGATATGGGTGCAAGAGGCTTTTTTGTGCGTCCTGATGCCATGAATATGCATACAATTTTTCAAGCATGTAGCTCAAAATAACCCCCATGGGGAGGGGTTTTTGAAAACTGTAGGGGGCGCTAGTGAGCACATTTTTTCGCCTTCTTTTGCGAAACCCATAAAATGTCGCAATTTTCCTGAGGACTGGTGAGTGTGTTGGATGAGGTGAGATTTCGTGCATTATAAAGTCACAAAAATCAATTTTCCAACGTTTTCTCGGTAATGGGTTTACTATAGGTTGACCTTGGTTTGGACTGAATCGGAGAAAAGCTCTAGAAGTTAATAGCAAAAGTATGCACCCTTATTTGGACGTTTTTGGACACTTTTTGGAGCCATTTTTGATTTTCAAAGCTAGGTGGCGCTCTTCCTGTTGAGTTTCGGATATGGGTGCAAGAGGCTTTTTTGTGCGTCCTGATGCCATGAATATGCATACAATTTTTCAAGCATGTAGCTCAAAATAACCCCCATGGGGAGGGGTTTTTGAAAACTGTAGGGGGCGCTGGTGAGCACATTTTTTTCGCCTTCTTTTGCGAAACCCATAAAATGTCGCAATTTTCCTGAGGACTGATGAGTGTGTTGGATGAGGTGAGATTTCGTGCATTATAAAGTCACAAAAATCAATTTTCCAACGTTTTTTTTTTTTTATGCCCCGTCCCAAAGTCTGCCACGCCTACAATTTTCGTCTGAACGGAATTTGTTCTGATAATTTTTTCTCGTTAATGGGTTTACTATAGGTTGACCTTGGTTTGGACTGAATCGGAGAAAAGCTCTAGAAGTTAATAGCAAAAGTATGCACCCTTATTTGGACGTTTTTGGACACTTTTTGGAGCCATTTTTGATTTTCAAAGCTAGGTGGCGCTCTTCCTGTTGAGTTTCGGATTTGGGTGTGAGAGGCTTTTTTGTGCATCCTGATGCCATGAATATGCGTAAAATTTTTCAAGCATGTAGCTGAAAATAACCCCAATACGGAGGCGTTTTTGAAAATTTTAGGGGGCGCTAGCGAGCACATTTTTGGAATTCTTTTTGCAAGACCCATAAATTAGTAAATTTTTTACCAGGCCCGATGAGTGTGCAAAAATATCCACGCTTTCATGCACGTTCAGGGGTCCAAAAATGAGTTTGAAGTTGCGCGACAAAGAATAAAAATCGATCCTTAGAAAAACAATAGGGCCTTTGCCACCAGCGGTGCTCGGGCCCTAATTAAACACTTAAAATCAGTACAACAAATAAAAACAATGAGTGATAAAAGAAAAAACATTAATAAAGGTAAATTAAAAATAAACGTAGCATTGTGGATAAAACAATATTACAGGAAGGCGTTTCGATAAAACATGTTTTCAGCTGTGATTTAAAAGATACTGATGCACCTCTACTGAGATCCTCAGGAAGGTCGTTCCACAGTCGTGGAGCCTCAACAGCAAATGTTTGGTCATCCCAAGATTTTAAGTTTGGGACAGGAACTTTAAGGAGGTTCCTGCATGAGGATCTGAGGCTGCGTCCGGGCAGGTAGGGTGACAGCAAATCAATGATTTGTGCTCATAAGTTTACATACCCTGGCTCACTGGTGGCTGACAGGAGAATTATGGCCAAGCTGTCATCTCTGATGAACATTTCTTTTCTATATATATTCTTGTTGAAGTTCTTGTACTGTACACCTTCTTGTTTGCTGCTGTAACTCCATGAATTTCCCCGTTGTGGGACGAATAAAGGAGTATCTTATCTTATCATAAGTTTACATACCCTGGCAGAATTTGTAAAAACTTTTTGGCCATTTTTCAGAGAATATGTATGATAAGAGAAAAACTTTTTTTTTCACTCATGGTTGGTGGTTGGGTGAAGCCATTTAATGTCAAACAACTGTGTTTACTCTTTTTATAACATAATGACAACAGAAACTACCCAAGAAATCCTAAACTCTGCCAGGGTATGTAAACTTATGAGCACACAGCCAGTGTAATGTCTTTAAAACAGGAGTAATGTGCTCTCCCTTCTTGTTTTGGTTAAAAGTCTTGCTGCTGAATTTTGTACCAACTGAAGTCCATTAATAGATGTTTGAGTTATACCTGTTAAAAGCCTGTTACTCTAATCTAGAATAAAAAATATATATATGTTAAACATCCTTATTATCTGGCTTTCTTACTGATCTTCCAGCTGTGTAAGATGCTTGATTCTGATTGGTCAAAACCCCTTTGACTACAGTTATTAACTTTCACTAACATGAGGAACACCAGAGGCAAACTGATCACACGTCATGTCAAATCAATCTGCGCATATTTCGCTTCTGCTTGTTGACACCATAGACCGTGAGGTGAGGTAAAACCATTATGTGAAGATAGCAGCAGGGTTCAAAGTTGTGACATTAGTTTATTTTTAAAGGTGTGTGAACCGCAGAGCTCAGAGAAGAAGGAGAGCTGAATGAGGACAGGTTCATGTTAAATCCACCGCAACAGGCAGAGAAGAATCCATCACCATGGAACAATCACTGACGTGGAATCACTGGGACTATTTTCAAAAAACTGTAAACATAAATAATTTTAAATCAATAAAGTTTTTAGCCAAAGTGTTTGTATTTTAAGTTAGTAGCCTGGTTATACGCGGGTCCTTATGGGAAGTAGAATCCTAAGGGGGTGAGAGAAGACCCTGACGTAAAGTGATGCTTCTATTATGTTAACACCCTTACATAATAGGGATGGGCAATGATCTTCAAAAATTTGAATATTCGTTCACTTCGTAGAAATCAAAGAGTTACTTTGAATATTTTCTCATTTTAAAAGTACAATTTTTCATCGTTTTTAACGGTGCCTGGTTGCAATACGGTATTCCCGCCAGACGGTGGCGATAGAGCATCAAGAAGAAGAATGCTAACTGCATTAAATAGCAAAAGAAGAAGAAAACATTCGTGACATTCGGTGTGATTTTCTCAGTATCTGAATCTCACACTACTACACACGTATTTCCAGAGACTGAGCATGGCTGTCACATGTAAACACACACGCCACGTCATAGAAACACTGAGGTAAAGATCGAGACAGACGCCGTCAGTCCCCGCTACTAGCAGCACCTCGCCCTGCTGCTGGTTAACGAGACTACCACGCAAACGGGCTGTTAATTAATGGGACAGGTGTGTGATTATTGAATATTATTTTGGCTTGAAATGCCCATCCCTACTACCCAATATAACCAAAGCCACACCATCTCAAAACAAAATAAAGCCTTCAGAACTCAATTGAATGTAGAATCACAATCTATTATTTCTTGAGACCCCCTGGCATCACACTCTGGAAATCACGTCCACCACAACCTCAGACTTTCAGCAAGTCAAATGCAAATTTAGCTTCTCATGTCAAATAATTACTTTGTTTTTCTTAAAGAAATGAAACCAGTGAAAAACATCATGTAAAATGTTTTGATCTTTAAAACTATCAGATCAAAACAGCAGGTAATATTTTAATTGAATATTTAAAAAACACGATAAAATGAAGCCTTTCATATCTCAGCTTCAGTCCTTATTGTTCTTCTCTCTTAAAAATCCCTGAGTGACATGATCACACAGTTTGACTCTCTTTCCAGCTGCTGCTTTTAAAAACATGTTTCCTACTTCTCCATCCGTCAACAGTGAAACCACCACAAAGCTGCTCTGAGGCGTTTTCTGTCACTGGCTCACAGATGGATGTGACAAGGAGAAACCATCAACACCACACTCTGTCAGCAGTGAGCCTGAACTGTGCCGTGCGTGGGACTGATTTGTCCACACTGATTTTTTTTTATAGAGCCTTAACTAGGTGAGCTGTCAGCAGAACATGTGTGAGTTCACCAACACGGGGAAGTCGATCTCACCTTGTTCTTGAAGTAAACCTCGATAGGCATGAGGAAGCCTGCGTAGCCCGACTCCTCCACTTTGTACGGAGGCTCCTTGCATACTGCAGACAGAGACAGAGACAGAGACAGAGACTCACGTTAGTCTAATCAGCAGAACGACACTGAAACAATGATCGAATGAGGCAGATAAACAAACTGTTTTACTTGATTTAACACACAACGTAAACAGAGGAGTTAAGATTTACATTGACAAGTGTGGGAGTATGTAAAGAAACTGTCATTCCCTGCAACTTAAAGCAACATGTCTGTGTGAGGTGGTAACTAGACCTGTCCAGTAATGTAAATGTATATTTTCCATCAAATGCAAGTTATTAAATAAACCTTGTCACTACCTTACAGCTGAAATGTTTTTAAATTTTTATTTATTTTTTTGGTTTTCTTCTTGTAATTAATTCAAATGTAACTTATTTATTTATTTATATTTATTATCTTGCATATTAGTTTGAAAATGACCACTAATTTAGAGCCAGTTGTAAAGAATACGATGGTTTTATTTGAAAAGAAAATGTATAAAGAGTTTGAAAAAAACATTTTTTTATATAACAAACAAAACAAAATTTTAGTCTCTCTCAAAATGAATGAAAAAATAGAGCCAAAATCCCAAATCTCTGCAAAATCTTTAAATGTTCTTTTCTTGTGTTTTTCTAAAGAGTTATTTGATTCATTAAAGCTAGGGTTGGTAGTCAAGGAAAACTAGCATGAATTTGAATGTAGCATTTCTTCAGGACTCCATCTAGCCCCTCCCCCCCTCCCCCCCTCCCCCCCTCCCCTCGGAGCTCCTCCAAAACGACGCCCCCGCTCACATGAACGAGCGCCGCTGATTCAGGACCATATGATGGTGACTGATTCCAAACCGGTCCTCAGCACATGGTTTGTGTTTTGCACTACGTCAACTCATGTCTCACTCAGCGGTAAGAAAACACCAAAACATTCTCATAGTGAAAGTTAAAAACACAAACAAACATGAAATGTACGCTTTGCAGGAGGCGGGCAGAACGGCAGGATGGGATTTGATTGGTTTCATAATTTGGCTCCTGATGGCAGGGATTGGTTGGTGTTCTCCCAGGTTTACTCCGGCTGTAGATAGCAGCTTTTTTTACCTCTTTTTTAAGAACATATTATGTATTGATTACCATCGGGACATAAAGATCATTTTAACCAGTGTAACAAAAAGTGTATCTAAATCAGACTACCAACCCCAGCTTTAATTTTTTGAAAGTGTGGATGTGCAAGTATGAATGTGTGTATCTATTTTTAACTGTTGATTTGAGTTTAATTTGTTGTTGTTTATTGTATTGCTGCAGGGCTCCCCTGGAAAAGACACGTCGGTCTCATTAGGTCATCCCTGCTTAATATATATGATAAATAAAACAGGTTATTTGCTTTCATTTCTTAACAACATTGTCCTGACAGCAAGAAATGATCAGTCTGTCACATCCCACACTCTCTGTTCACATTAAACCGCTCCTATGAGAAGAGGAGTGATTAGTTTGTTCCAAAGAGAGACGCCTGTTTTGAATAGTGATACTTTCATATTTCTTCACTGTGAACAGATTTTTAAAATTAATGACTCAACTGTTTTTTCTCCATGATCCACGTGTTGAGGAATAAATAGAAACACAGAGAACGACAAGACACCATTATAAAAACTGAATATTACACTTTGCCCTGCAGAACAGACGGTTTCTTTACGCCTTACATTTGCTTTGACCTTTGACAACTTTGGGATTATTTGAGACGTTAGTGCCCCTTTAAGAGACTTATATATTTAAAGATGAGACAGATATGAAATCTCAAAGAAAGCAGCACCAAAACACTCGTTTCTGAAGCGCTTAACTCTTCTGTTAATGTATTTCTTAAATGTAGCACCCTCAACACCTTGGTGCAGACAACAGCTGTGAAAAACTGACTTTGTGTTTGTGTCAAGACTTCGTCCTCTCACCTCTCTTGGGTTTGGGGAAGCTGTCGTGCAGGCGGAAGACGACCCTCTCTACAAAGTGCTGGATGTCGCCGGTCTCTGGCCCTCGGACAAACACCATCCAGTCGTGGGTGAAGCCTTCCGATGTCACTTTCTTCCTCAGCTGGGCTCTGTGGCCCAACTCCAGCTTCACCTGCACCGTGCACTGAAAGGAGGAAGGGTAGAAACAGAGTCAAAAACCTGTTGAGTATAAAGCAGCATGTGGATGTGGAAGAAGAAACACAAGCGGGGGAAAAGGCTGAAGGAGAAGCAACAGATTCATTCAGATCAACATTTTAAAGAATGCTTTGCTCTCTTGACTTTGTGCAGAAATAACCAGCTCAAAATAATATAACACTAAACTTTATAAAAGTGTCTTCAAACTTCAAATTCTTCTAAAATGTCAGACTGTAAATGAGTTAAACTGCGGGTTGTTAATTTGCTGGTTTGATCCACATTGAACACAAACCCCTGACCCTCTTTTCTGCAGAGTTGGGACTTTATTCTGAAGAGGGGATGATGCACACTTGGCCTGGACAAACACAAAGCTGGACCGGTGTGGGGACGCTTTTCACTGGAATGGGAGTGATTAGCTGCCTGAGGCGACACATTTCAAAAGGTCTGTCCAGGAGTGGAGCTCATTTTTGGGCCACCTCAGCCTGCCAAGAACAATGACAGCGGCGAGACGAGCACATGACACCGTGCTGGTGGGGATTGGCAAAGCAAAGTGAAGAGGCTATGGAGATGAAGGGCAGCGTTGGGGGTGGGGGGAGTGAAGGGAGGGAGGGGGAGATGGGGGACAGAAAGGCACTTTATGTCCAGGGAACGACTGAAGAATGTGGCCCCGCCGGAGAGCAGCTCGTGAGCGGGGACTGAGTGGGGGGATTAGAGGGGACAGGATTGAGATGAGCTGGTCTGGCACCCTCTCACAAACAGACACACACACACACACACACACACACACACACACACACAATAATACACACAGCTCCCCTGCCTGGCACTGTGCCCGGTCATTCTGTGGTGGTAAAGCCCTTAAACCCCACGCCCCAACACACCCACACTGAGGAGCCTGGAGTCCCTCAGATCATCAACAACAACAAGTCCTCTGAGGAATCAGGATGTGATAAGATCAGTAAAGTAAACATAATGTTTGAGTATTCCACCTCTTTTATTTCACCTTTGTTAATAAACTGACTGATAATCATGACACTGTGATCTAACATGCAAGGATTTTTTTATTCAAACTTATGCAAAAAATGTTCAATAATTTTGTAATTTAATTTAATTAATAATTTTTGTAGTTTAATTGTAATAAATGGGTCATTTTAATCACTCCAAATATCAAATCCTAACCCTGTTAGCTTGATATCTGAAATCATGTCACCAGATTTTTGCCTGTGCTCAGTTCAGCTTCTAAGAGAGCCTCTTTTTTCACCTTTTCCAGACATGTGGGCATTTTTGTTCCCAGTCTGTGTGCAAAACATCCATTTTTGCACAATGCAATTAGAGTGAGCTGACGTGCTTTACATTAGTACTTTTTCTATTACACCATGTGAATATTTACATTTTAAAAAGCGTAATTTTTCAGTCTCATGTTCACCGAGCAGCCACCCAGGGCGTTAAAATATGAAGCCCATGCAGTAGTGTTATAAACTGCAGTTCCTCTAGTGTCCACTTGAGGCTGGCTGAATACACCACTGACTCCCAATGAGGCCCTGTGTTAAGATCAAGTGGCAACCTCCGGTCTCAAACTATGAAGCCCATGCGAAAAGTGTTATAAACTGCAGTTCCTCGAGTGTCCACTTGAGGCTGGCTGCAGAAACACCGGAAACCACATACACACCCATTCAAAAAAGACGATCTTAACAGCAGAAATAAACATGTTTACAGCCTGGTTCAAAAAACAGTTTAGGTCTGAATAGCTCATTTCTCTAATCGGCACACTGTACCTGGGGCAAATTTTTTCTACATGACTGACTTGACTCCTGGAAGGGAACACATAGCTGTTGGCTAGGAGGCTCAAACCCCGCTTCTTTACGTCACACTATGCCTGGGTGAGTTCCGCATTTCCAATATGGCTGCAACTGTCGAACAGCGCTCAGGAACAGATGGGTGATGTCACAAATACTACGTCCATTATTTATACAGTCTATGGTTCAGATGCTAATATTTGGGCTGCTAGTTAGTCTAGCAGCACCCCATGTACAGAGGCTAAAGCGCTTGCAACCATTATTCTTTGCTGCATGTCTTCCCCCTCTCTCTACTCTCCACCTCTCTTGTCTTCAGCTCAAAAAAAAAATCTAGTTATCTAGCTCATGTATTCATTCATTCGAACAATGTCCCAATTTTGATTTCATCAGGTCCATTTAAGGGCGTGACTGAGTTGAGGGACAGGTGGGTGTGTTTTAGCCGTTTGCCAGGCGGAGGCTCTAAAGGCTGATTTATACTTCTGCGTCGAATCGACGGCGTAACCTACGCCGTAGGTCCGCGTAGCTCCCGTACCTACGCAGAGGCCTACGCACGTAGCTGACGTGCACCTCCTCCAAAATGTAACTACGCGTAGAGCCGACGCGGACCGCAAGCTCTGTGATTGGTCCGCTCGACGGCTTTGTCTTTCCCGCATTCACAGCACTTCCGGGGTCCCGGACATCGGCCACACATCGGCCGTGTATTTCATCTCCTCCTCTCTATTCTTCATGTAATCATGTCTGTATGATAAACAGCAACATGTATCAGCTGTAGATTAACATAACACGCTCTGAAACTCTGTGGAAAAGTAAACAGAGATCGTAGCGGGACCGGAAGCAGGCGACCAGCTATCAGAGAGACCGCACTGCCCTCAGGCGTTTCGGCGGAGAATTGCTGCGCGACACAGAGACACCGATGCAGAAGTATGAGGGGCTCATGTCCGCGTCAGCCCCTGCTGCGTAGGGGAGACGCAGAAGTATAAATCAGCCTTAAGGGCGACATGAGCCAGCATTTCCAGCACGGTGCCCTCCGGTCTGAAAATATGAAGCCCATGTGAAAAGTGTTATAAACTGCAGTTCATTGAGCATCCACTTGAGGCTGGCTGCAGAAACACCGGAAACCACATACACACCCATTCAAAGAAGACGATCTTCACAGCAGAAATAAACATGTTTACAGCCTGGTTCAAAAAACTGTTTAGGTCTGGAGAGCTCATTTCTCTATCGGCACACACTGTACGGGAGGGTGAATTTATTTCTAACGTGACAGTGTCAAAGATATTAAGATTACAAGTTTTCCATAACTAGAGGCACAGCTGACTTGACTGACAGGCGGGAACACTGTAGCTGTTGGAAAGAGACTAAAGCCCGCCTCTTTACCTCACACTAGCTTGACAGAAGTTAGGTTGAGTTCAACATTTCCAATATGGCGCCCGCCGACGATCGGCTTCAGAAACAGAGCTTCAGAAACAGACGGATGATGTCACGGATACTACGTCCATTTATTAAACAGTCTATCATTGAGCTTCAAAACTTCTATTCACACACCAATGCGTGAGTGTTATCACATCCATGCTGATCCCACTACTGCAGGCCTCGAGGGTTTCAGCTGAATTTAAAAAAGAATAATAATTTAGATGAATCACTTATAATTGATGTTATCATAACTTGAAACTACAATAAAGTCTCAGAATAAAGCGATTCATTTCTTTTTAATCAGTGAAGCTTCGGAGCTTTTATTTCTCCAGGAGCCTGAGGACACATTCTGAAATGTTAGTTTCTGTTGCTCATTAGTCTTCAATCCAAATATATTTGTTAAGTGATATAAAAGAGAGAGAAAAGGCAGCACAACTATTGAATATTAGAAGCTGAGGGAGAGCAAATGTCAGACATTTAGCGAGCAAAACAACTCAGAGGGTTCGTTTAACAAGTAATTATCTCAACCAATCAGTCATTACTTTTGAATTTAACAAGTTCTCTCCGGACATGTCACAGGAAGAGCTTTGACAACAGTGGCAGTGACACGCTTCTTTTGAGCAGGCAGAAACCTCGAGCAGAACCAGACTCGTTAGTGATCAGCCATCTAAGTAAAGTATTTAACACAGAGTCTGAACACTGGCTGTAATCTCTACCAATACTCAGAAATGATGAGGCCAGGAGGTGATCTTAGGCTGGGAAAATACAGAACACCACATTGAGAGAGACACGAATCGAACCGTGTCAAACAGCCTGAAATTACGAGACACCGGGGACTAATATTCAAAAGAACAACAGTTTTATTTCTCAGTTCTACAAGAATCAGATGGACGAAGAGCCTCGAGGCAACGTATCTATTTAGCAATCCTCCACTTGACGGCAACACACAGAAATCTGGACAACAAAGAGTAACTAGAGTTGAAATACATTCTCTCTCTCTCTCTCTCTCTCTCTCTCTCTCTCCTCTCTCTCTCTCTCTCTCTCTCTCTCTCTCTCTCTCTCTCTCTCTCTCTCTCTCTCTCTCTCTCTCTCTCTCCTCTCTCTCTCTCTCTCTCTCTCTCTCTCTCTCTCTCTCTCTCTCTCTCTCTCTCTCTCTCTCTCTCTCTCTCTCTCTCTCTCTCACCGAGAGCTCCGATCGAAGGGAAATACAAATTTTGGCAGACACACTGGCTCCCACACGAAAACAATGAACTCCCAGCTGACATGTAAATAACACCCCTCATGACCAGCTTTCATCTAATAAACGATTAATGAAAAGTCAGAAACTTTGCCTGGGAGGACACACACACATCCACACACACATCCACATGCACACACACACATGCACGCGTTACAGCAGCTGTGTTTTGATGAAGCTACAGGTTTCAACTAAAGCCTCCCTCCATCACATCAAAGAAGACGACACAGAGAAGAGATGAGACTGTTTGGAAAACGGTCAATCCCAGAGGAACAAACAGACGCAGCGCACGAGGAAAACAAGCGAGTATTGGAATTAAGGTGTGTGAATGAGTGTGTGTGGGGGGGGGAACTGCGTGACCACTCATCCTGGCATACCAAATGCAGTGTTCATACATGCTGATCTTATGACTAAACCAAAGCAAAGATCTCAGCGTACACACAAAGTCACGTCTGTAATTCAGCAACAGTTTGAATCAGAACGAGATCTGAACTGGAGCTACAGAGTAATCACATTAACGTTAACTATACAATCTTCACAGAGTGCTGTGGCACTTATTCTACCAGTCTGAGAGTGTTGGTAGACTGATCCCAGCTTCTTTAATGTGAATATGTCTTTACTTGCTCTGACAGTAAACTGAATCGCAAACTTTTATCAGCAAAATGTTGATTTTCTGCCTTTTTTGTACAATTTAGAGATCAATTAACACTTCATTAAATCAGGAAAGTAATCAATGATAAATCAAGATAGACGTTGATTGGAAGTTTCATCCCTGAGCTGCACATGAAGTTCATGAAGGTGTGTTTCATGGCTGCTGTTTCAAACTACATCCCTTTGAGCAACAAGTAAAACAAACTGCTCTCTAAGCAAAGGAATAAAAACTCTCTTTAACTGTAGCGTAGTTAACATTCATGACAGAAGTACGACCACACTGCTCTGGAGTTGAGGCAGACGACTTCCTCTGGATGAACACTCACACATCTAGTTAAACTTCAAAGGGGGGCAGCACTGAATGGGGACTAGCTCCAAGAAAGTGGCTGAGCCACTTTCCATGGGTGTGTGGCCTAACCATCTGAAATGTAGTCCTGAATAGCCTCAGGCCTTTAACCCACTTTGAAGCTATATCCCCCTTTACAGTTAGCAGAGATGAGATTTGGTTTACCACTCTTCTGTTCTCCTTAGAATAAATGATGAAGCTCTTTTAGGATGACATTCATTTCAATAGTGAATGAAGGGGTAGGGTTAGATAAGTTTTAACTTCTTCCTACTCCTCTTGCACATGTAAAGTAAACTATTTCACTGCTTGTTAATGGAGCTGATTGATTTTGTTTCTTATGTAACTATTTCTTCTTTTCTACTTGTATGTTTGAAATAAAGACATCAAATCAAATCAAATCTCAGCGGTGCAAATCCATGCATGCATTAAATCAGGGGTGTCAAAAATGCGGCCCGCGGGCCAAAACCAGCCCGCCAGAGGTTCCAATCCGGCCCGCAGAACAACTTTGCAAAGTTAAAAAATTAGAGAGAAGACATTAACTTCATTTTTTCTCAAAGACAGAAAATAGATGACTTGCTGTTTGCATAATCCAGTTCAGATTCATAAAGACTTTTTAGAGCACTATAAGATGATCCACTAACTACTAACACTAGCACTTCACCTCTGCATACAACACTGTCCATGCTGGAGCTGAGGGGTCCAAAATAATCAACTTTACCTTATCATTATTATAATCTCTGATCTTTTGATGTAAACATAACACACACTGTGTGTCAGGTGCATGGGAAACCTGTGTGTTTGCAGCAGGTTTCAGTGCTTAAAGAGTAAAATAATCAAAAAATAAAACAGCTGTTTTTGGAGAAGGATAGTTCATGTAATGTGAACATTTTCAGAATGAACTTTTCTGCACTAAAACAAAGGGGAAAACTGTAGAGTTTTTGTTATGTATAGGTTATAATGCTCTGATTTTTCTGGTCCAGCCCACTTCAGATAAACCTGGGCTGAATGTGGCCCCCTGACCTGAAGTGATTTTGACGCCCCTGCATTAAATGATTAAAGGCATGCACGAGCACAGACTTTAAGACTCTGTCTGATATTCTGGGTTATTTGTTTTTAAGCAAAGACAGAAAATAGATGACTTGCTGTTTCCATAATCCAGTTGAGATTCATAGACTTTTTGAAGCACTATAAGATGATCCACTAATGACTAACACTAACACTACACCCCTGCATACAACACTGTCCATGCTGGAGCTGAGGGGTCCAAAATAATCAACTTTACCTTATCATTATTATAATGGACATGCTCTTTTGATGTAAACATTACACACTCTGTGTCAGGGGAATGGGAAATATGTGTGTTTGCAGCAGGTTTCAAGGCTTAAAGAGTAAAATATTCAAAAATACAACAGCTGTTTTTGTAGAAAGATGTAATGTGAACATTTTCAGAATGTACTTTTTTGCACTAAAACAAAGGGAACAATTTAGAGTTGTCATTATTTATAGTATGTTCTGATTTTGCTGGTCCAGCCCACTTCAGATCAACTTGGGCTGAATGTGGCCCCCTGACCTGAAGTGATTTTGACGCCCCTGCATTAAATGATACATGCAAGTTAGAATATAATCCTAAATGTTGTGTGCATTAAATATTAACACTGTGAATGCACAGATATCTCAGGACTTGTTTGGTCTCTGCTGGTTTTTGTTAGCCCTGCATGTTGAGGTTTCAGCCCGCTGTTTTTGTAGAAAGATGTAAAGATGTAATGTGAACATTTTCAGAATGTACTTGTACTTTGTGCACTAAAACAAAAGGAAACATGTAGAGTTTTTGTTATGTATAGGTTATCATGTTCTGATTTTGCTGGTCCAGCCCACTTCAGATCAACTTGGGCTGAATGTGGGCCCCCTGACCTGAAGTGATTTTGACGCCCCTGCATTAAATGATTAAAGGCATGCACGAGCACAGACTTTAAGACTCTGTTTGATATTCTGGGTTATTTGTTTGTAAGCATGGGTGGTCATCATGATCTGGATTCAAGTTCAACATTCACCACAGAGCTCCATACTACATGCAAGTTAGAGTATAATCCTAAATGTTGTGTGCATTAAATATTAACACTGTGAATGCACAGATATCTCAGGACTTGTTTGGGTCTCTGCTGGTTTTTTGTTAGCCCTGCATGTTGAGGTTTGAGGCCGCTGGCAGTGCAGACACCACCCCTCCTCTGCTGCCCAACCTGGAGAGGACAAATCTTTCCCCCGGCGCCTTGTAGCGGCTCCTTAGCCTTTAGCCAACGGCCGACACTCTCCTGAAAGGTGGACTAGCTTAGCTTAGCTTCACATTAACTCGATTCAAATAGCTCTTCTTGTAGTTCCACAGTGTGCATGTGCGTTTTTAACCCCGCAGAGCTGCACAAACACCAGGTGTGAATCTCTTTGTGTGCCCGGCTGAGGCTACAGCTATGCAGCGGTTGTGAATGGAGGGTAGACTGGAGCTAGCTAGCTGTAAATACCGATGTATGAGTGCCCAGCTAGCATAGCTCCAGAGCCAAACAACTACGAGTTCATTAGCAGCAGCAGCAGGAGCATTTTTTTCTTCTGGCTAGCAGAACAGAGGATTCATTCCAGCCCTGCCAGCCTGAAGCCTGCTGGCGTTTTCTCTGTGAAAAGTTCAGATTCCACAAGGAGACACAAAAGCCACTGTACCTGGTTCTCCATGTTTCTCTGGCCTCAGTGATTGTTGTATTTATTTACAGCGGCGTTTGTGGAGCGTCTCCCCAGCCTCTGCTCCTCATTGTGTGTCAATCCAGCCCAGAAGCGGAAGGCAGACGGCTCCCCTCCCCTTCCAGACGACTGCTGGCAGGCAACCAAAACAGAAAGCTCTCTCAGCCAATCAGGGAGCTGGGAATTTAAGCACTCTTGAAAGGAGCCAATCAGAACGCGTTGGAGGCGGGGCTTCGGCTGAGCTGCAAATACAATTAAAGCATTTTCTGCTGGTTTCCTCGAGTGACAGCGAGCTCGTCCCAATGGCTCTCAGCTCTGTTTCACTTGTAAAATGCACATGATGCTAATTGATTAATCGGAATTCGATTGTTTGGGCTTCGTGTTTTTCTATTAGAGTGTTAATGCAATATCAATACCATTCACCATAAGGCTTGTGTCTTTCTTTCATACAACTTAATATGCCTCATAAACATGTCATATTTGCACATTATAATAATTGATCCCATGCTTTGTGAGAACAGCCTGTTACACTCTCAGTATTTCAGTATGATCCTGGGAAACGCTCACTTGTTGCAACTCATAAAAAGAGTAATTTATAACATGATTCTCACTGAAACAGGCACATGTTGAACAGTGCTGTTGCTGAATACATTTTCTAAGGCACTTGAAGTTAGTTATTCATTTAATTGAAATAACATAATGGCTTGCAAATAACATAACTACTTGCACAATGTTGCCTATACGGTATAAGTTATGTTAAAAGGTAGGCAGGATAAGTCTTGGCTTCAGCCTACACCTTTTTTGGTCAGTATGTGATTGACTAAAATATATGTGGATGTGTATCCATGTTTATATGCAGAGCCGTGGGAAGTGGCTTTAAGTTGGGGGTGCTGTAGTAAGAGGTGCAATTTTTTTTTCTTTTTGCATTTAGGTTACTTATGCAACTGATAGGCTATAGCGCACATACATTTTATTTGTATTTATCTGGTTTGAATACAAGCTTTCAAGAGAACTTTTCATTATAAATTCACAAATTGCAACTTCCATACCCTGTTGTACAGCAAAGAGCATATAAGCCAAACCTGGCAAAACAGGCCCAAAGGGCAGTAAAGCGCATTGAACAGAACTTATCCATATACGTTTAGTCTTTAAGCAGGCACACACACACACACACACACACACACACACACACACACACACACACACACACACACACACACACACACACAGGGCCCATGCATCTGGTTATTTTAAAATGAATAATTATTTAAAATTGCTATAATTATTACTCAAATCTTCCTCAGGCATTACATTTTCAGAAAATAATACAATGAAAAAAAAACTGATTTATTGTGTTAATTAATGTATTTGTTTCGACTTATTTATGCATCCAGAAAAAAATGCGTGTTGCCTTTTCCAACAGTGGATGCTGCAGCACCCTCAGCACCCCTACTTCCCACGGCCATGTTTATATGTATGCATAATCAAAGATTAAGACTTTTTTATTTGCCACTGCCTTCCTATCTTATCTTATTTTAACTCACTTTAAATGCAAATTTTTAATTTATTTTTAATATATTTCTAATTTTCCTTTTCTTTTCTATGTTTTATTATATTTGTCATTTTAATTGTGCTCTTTTATGCTTCTCTGAATGTTTCCAATGCTTTTAACGTTTTAATGTAAAGTACAATGAGTTGCACTCATGTATGAAATGCACTATACAAATAAAGTTGCCTTGCCTTGCCTGGCATGAATGTACTTGTGTATGTATGCATGTGTATGTGTACGTATGCATGTACATATTGATATGAGTGTGTGTGTATATGTCTTTATATATTTTCTTGATGAATCCCTCAGTGATTGTTTTGTTTTTGCTTTTATTTGTGATTTTTACATGGCTCCTATGTTGTGGAGGGAAGTATTGGTTGTTGATGCAGACCAAAATAAACCTAATCTAAAAATCTCAAGTATCTTTGTGTTGAGCATGCATGCTAGATATACACTCAGGCCTAATTTATCATTTTGGTTACATTTTCTTTAATTTAAAGGTACAGTGTGTAGAATTTAGCAGTGTTTGATCACCTTATTTAAAAATGATTTCATATTTGTTCACATAGAATGAGCCTTTTATATCTACATAAGGAGAGGGACCCCTTCCATGGGGGGCGCCATCTTGCTCTGAAACATTTCTACAGTAGCACAGAATGAACAAACCATACACTTTTTTGTAAAGATTACTTGATAAAGGAAGGATCATACCTCTCATGCATCACAGGAGCTTCTTTTTCCGGGGGTTGAGCAATACCGTTATATATCCCCCTTTATTCTTTCTACACACTGTACCTTTAACAAGTGTAATCATACATCAAAACCAACAAGAATTATTAAGTATACCAGTATGGATGTTATATTGTATTATATCATAGAACAATAACAAGACAAATAAGAGCTAAAATAAATATATTAATGAATAAAATACAAATAGATGAGTAAATCAGTTAAAATGAAAATTAGATTAGATCAAAACAAAAAAAATATATAATGCTTCATGTAACAGGTGGCTAAAATTACTTTGCAGATTAGATTGTAAAAACAGTTGTTTATAAAAGAAAGTTGTTTCTTTATTCTAAGACAAAACTGCAACCCCAAAAGCCGAAAAGGCACTTGGTTGTACACGTCATGCATCATTCACATGTTAAAATAACATTATGATATGAAATAATATAGATTTTTATGACACATTCATGCAATACAATAAATTAGAATTTTTTTTAGATTAGCTGGACTGTTCTCTACCTTTACTCACGGAGGTTATCTAGTTGTGTCTTATTACTGGAAAAGGTAAAATACTATTTCAATAACAGTAAAACGAATAAAAGAGGCAAAACTTAATTCTTGCTCTTAATCAGCAACAAATGGCAGCTTGCATGGAGATCTTTTTTATCCATCAGAATAATCTGAACTCATTCAAAATTAATTTTCTGCATAATGAAGATTTTTTTTTTTTAATTCAACACTTGAACAAGTTTATTGTAATCTCTTCCACCACAGGTTGTTACACTGATCTTTCCCACTGTTCATCTCAAATATCCATCTCAAATGGAAAGTGAGCAGTGAGTCTTTGACTGAAGACATTTCTTTTATACAGAGTCAGTGAGTGAGGGCCCTTTGCAGTCAAGTCCTCACAGTGCCCAGACTTTGATGTGAGATTATCGGGCCTCAACTACGGGACAGAAGGTCACCACTCTCTCTCTCTCTTGGTTTGGTGCCTCTTCTCCCCCTGCTGCTCAGAAACTGATCCCGTCTGCCTCTTAAGTCAAGTCTGAGTGAAAGAAATCCAACCTGGCTGTCAGATGGGAGGTAGGTCCTTCTTTTATGAAGACATCAACCTTTAAATCCCACCATTCAACATGAATGGTGGTAGAATGAGAGTTGAAATGAAAATGTCCCACAGGTTTCAAACACAAGTTAGTAGTCTACTTTAAATCAACAGGAAATATGTTTTAAAAGATGTCATCAAATTCAACTTAGATGATGACACTACAAATAATAATAATCTTTTGGGGTTTCCTAGCTTCCTCTTTTGACTATTTTTGTTTCCACATGCATGACACAAACATTCAAAAGCATGCTGTACAATCCGGGGAGGTGCTTTGATTTTTGTCGTGCTCTGAGCAGTTTTCAATGATTGAAGACGAGGGCTATCATTATAATCTATTTATACACAAAGAATTTACCTTACTATAATAAACATAGTCAAAAAACATTCAAAGCAAACACTAAAAGCTAGTCAGGAAATTGCTCATTTATAAAAATGAATGTTCAAAGTTCAGCATGTCAAGTCAAACACGTGAAATTTAAATTCCTATAGGCGTGGAAAAGTGGGAGACAGTTAAAATAGTAAGCTATGCAAGATTCAGAGAAGATAGTAAAAAAGTGAATAATTGAATATGAGATTGTATGAAATAAAGTCTGTGTGCATATTGAAGCTTAAAGTGTAGTAATAAGCCACGAGAGGCCTCAAATGCAACAATATTGATAAAAATATAGTAGAAAAATTAAAGTTTTGAGCGATATTAAAAAAAAAAAAGGACGAGATGTAAACCATCCTCTTAAGAGCTGGTACCTACCAAGAGAGTAAGGATGAACTGGCTTGGGACACATCATCAGTAGTATACCTCAGGGTCATTGGGTGTTTACAACTCTACACCCTCGCCTGAGGAAGGCCCTACGGGGGTGATCAAGCCCTGCAGTGTGTCCCTGCATAATCAACACGTCACCCAGCAGGAGTCTTGCCTCTTTATCCACAACCACTGGTTGCTTCTCTCCACTACCTCTGACATAGTTCTGATGGTTTGGTGGATGCTCTGACCTCTGAATCCCAGGTTCTTTGGCAGTTTGGTGGTAGGTACTGCCACAAACCCTCTGCACCCCACTTCTACTGGGCAGACTTTGATGTTCCAGCCAGGATGTTGTGCCTCAGCAGCTATAGGTCAGCATAGTGTAGATGTTTTGCTCATATGCATCGTCCACTGAATCCTCCCAGGGTACAGTGAGTTCAATGATGAAGACCTTCTTCAGTGAAGGGGACCAGAGCACTATATCGGACCTGAGCGTAGTGACTGCGATCTCAGGTGAAACACAAGTTGTCGGCCAACATCCTCTAACATCTTCCAGTCGAAGGCTACTCAAAGTTGGTCATGCTCCAGTGGTGTAGGGCTGCTCCTGGATGCTTTCCCCCCCTCATGGACAAAGGTGGTTTGCAGGGTGTTGAGTACTGCTGGTGATAAGGAATTGTTAGTGGTTCGCTTTTTTTCCAGGATGGAGGTAAGGCTCTTGAGGACTCAGTTATGACGCCAGGTGTAACATCCCTGGGTAAGGCTGACCTTACACCCTGTCAGTATGTGTTTGAGAGAAGCTGGCCTGGAGCAGAGAGCACATCCTGGATCTTCACCCCACCACTGATGAAGGTCAAAGTCAAAGTCAGGGGGCACTAGCTTTCTTCAGCTTCCAGAGGAAATAGAGGCGCTGATGTGCTCTCTTGGTCAGTGATGGTGGTCCAGGTGAGATCTTCAATGATGTGCACACCCAGGAACTTAGTGCTGCCCACCCTCTCCACAGCAGCACTGTTGATGGTCAGAGGAGCATGCTAGGTGCGTGTTGGCCTGAACTCTACAAAAATCTCCTTTGTCTTTTCCACGTTCAGAGAGTGTGTCGCTGTGTCCGCACCACAAGGCCAGGCGGCTCACCTCTGTCCTATAGTTAGGCTCATCCCCGTTGCTGATGAGACCCACCACAGTCGTGTCGTCAGCAAACTTGGTGAAGAGGTTTGAGCTGTGCAGCGATGTGCAGTCGTGGATCAGCAAGGTGAAGAGTAGGGGGCTCAGCACACATCCTTGGGGGAGGGGCCCTGTGTTCAATGTGATGGTGCTGGAAGATTGCTAGGAGTTGGAAGGACATCATGCATTGTTTCCATGCTCCACAAGTCCTTCCAGCTGATCTTCCTCCTCTCCACACTGTCTCATCTTGTCCATTGTCCTTGTTGACCAAAGGAGACCACATTGGCCCACCTTGCTGCATCTTCCTGGCGGCGTGTTCCTCCACCACCCTCACCAGAAAGTGCAAAAAGTTCACAGTATGAGGTATAAATAATGTATGCACATCTCAGAAATGATAGTCCAATACTTGTGTGGAGGAGAGGTAAGAAATCTTAGAAACCCAAATACATTTAGAAGTCTTCTTCTGCCTCACAGCTTCAACTAAACACCATCATCAATAAAGTAAAGGAGCAGAGCGGGGTAATCACAGGTGTTATCAGATTTTAAGTATATCTCTCCCTGAAAACAATTCTCAGTAATGTGACAAACATGGAGAGAAAAGACAACAACATAGTCAGACTACTTTTATGTGCACACATGCTTGTCCAATAAAGCTTCTTCTGATTCCCATCTGCACACACGGCTGGTTTATGTCAGTCAGGGAAAGTCAGCCCCTCAGAGCAGTCAGCATCTGACGGTGCTGTTTCTCCACCCCGCTAAACAACAGTCAAACATGTTATTTGTAACAGCTCACGGATATTGAGTGTGCAACAGATCGCAGCTGAAGACAAGAGACACAGCTTTCTTTATGCACATGGAGAGAAGAGAGCAGAAGCCTGAAGGCACACATCATTTTTCAGAGATTTCAGTCTGACTGGCTGTCACTAGTTATTTTATTCTTCCCCACAAACAGTTCTGAATAATCTCTTCAGCAGACAGAAGGTAACTGCTCAGCATGGCTTGGCTTAAATGTGCACTTTCTAGAGAAAATCACATCAACTCTAACTGCTTCCACTGTCATTGAGTGTTTTTAAGGCTGTTTAAGGTCTTGATCAGTTCTTGCTGCCACCGCGTCCCTCTTTGCTGAGTTAACAGAAGAACATTTTAATGCTTCGGAGAACTGCCATTGTCGATTACAGGAACACAAAGAGACACTATCATCCCGCCCACACTTCCAAAACTTGCCTCTAGTACACTTGAATACTCGACACTATCATCTCTCTCTCTTCATCTCCCTCTATCCCTCTCTCCAACTCGGTCTCAGCAGATGTGTGTCTAACACTCACCCACTCCTGCTCCAGAGCCCACATAACACCCATCCTTTAGCACCTCCACTGGCTCTCCATACACCACCAAATCAACTTCAAGATCCTGCTCATCACCTACAAAGCCCTCAATAACCTCATCCCCTTATACCTGACCGACCTCTAACGTCACTCCCCATCTCGCCGCCTCAGATTATCAGATGCCAATCTCCTGTCCCCTATCACCAAGTCCAAGCACCGCACCTTGGGGGACAGAGTCTTTGCCATTGCTGCCCCAACTCTCTTTGAATACCATGAAAAGCGCTGTACAAATCCAATCAATTATTATTATCATTATTATTATTATTATTATTATTAACATGAGTCTGGTTCTGCTCAAGGTTTCTGCCTGTTTATCTGTTCAGACATGCCCTCCATCTTTGACTCCTTCAGGGTGAGTTGCGGCTCCTTGAAGGCGGCCTTGGGTAGGACCTGGACTTCATCTTTCACTTTGATCTCTGACGGATTTTTTGATGATGAGGATGAGGAAGAGGAAGGGTCGCGGCCGCTCTTGCTGCTTCTGCCTCTGTCGTTGTCTCCTTTCGATGTGGCTTTGCTCTGAGAGTCTTTTCGGGGACGCTCTCGGTGCTCCTTGGTCAGCTTGTGCGGTTTGGGTCCTTTGCTGCTGCCACCATTTCCTTCTTTACTAGGTTCCTGAAGAGAGAAATAAAAGCTCCATCATCATCATTAACAGCATACGAACACACATCAATCCTACAGATATAACATTCATTATGCTCACTGCTTATCACTGGCTAATTATCACTCAGTTTAAAGCAAAACAGACGAGGATAATCTAATCAGCTTTACAGGATACCATCTCCTCTCCTTCTGCTCCACTATTAGTCCACAAAATCACCTCTTCATTTCCCTTTATCCCTCTCTCCAACCCAAACACGGTCTCAGCAGATGCGTGTCTAACATGAGTCTGGTCCTGCTGGAGGTTTCTGCCTGTTAAAGGAAGCTGTAACTTGCTAAATGCTGCAAAGTGCTCTGCTCATGGTGGATTAAGATGAGATCAGACTGAGTCCTGTCTGTAAGATGGGACTGGATCCGATCCTGTCTTAATGTTGGGTCTTTGTTAATAATATAACAGAGTACGGTCTAGACCTGCTCTGTTTGGAAAGAGTCTTCAGTTAACATTTGTTGTGATTTGCGATTTATAAATAAAGATTCATTGATTGAATGTGCAGCTGTTCAATTGTTTGCTGTTGTCTTGGGCTAACGTGACCAAAAATTAACTGATTTCAGAGCCAAACTTATCAGTCCAGAAATATCTAGTGCAACAGATACAATCTTAAATTTAACATCTCTCCGTCCAGTTATAAAAGGAGAACAGTTTACCAAACAGGCCTTCGTAATGGATTGGGATGATAAAAATATGACAGTGTTTGGGTTTGAAGAAGCTAAAACTTGGACAGGTTAAATGTGCTGCTAGGGTTTAAACTATTGCATAATTTCTTCATGCACAGATCATGAGAGTTTGTGTCAGCATGCTGAGCGACCTCTGTCACATGAGAGGCCTTGATTTTCTTTGTTGTTGGCATTGGAGAGTGTACATACAATGTAAATTACAAGTTCACTGCTTCTGTTGATTACAACCAGGCCCATATGCCAGGAGGTCTCAGCCCTCCAGCTTGAATCTGCTCTCTTGAATTCTTTGGCAGACTTACCAAAGGTGAGCATCTCCCAGCGTAGGCGGCTGCCTCTGTGTCGAGGGATAGTTTGTAACTGGAACACACATTTTTTGGCATCACCTGAAAAACAACAACATGAACGACACAGTAATCTTTAATTTTTTCAAACCTAAAGGTTTGCATGACAACAAAATTAGAGCTTGTCTTCTGACAAACTTACAGTGGGCTCTCACAGCTCTCACATTTCACAACATATCTGAAGAGGAGAATGTATGAACTCTTATCCTTTAAGTCAATAAAACAAACAGAAACACTTGTGTTATCTCTTTTTGATAGCTGGAGCCAGCATTCCTGATGGGAGTTCGGTTGTTCAGTTCAAAGGGAGATAATAACAGTGAGGGATGAGGTATTTGGATGATAGAATGAAATTCAGCAGAAACGTCTTCTCTGTTTGCTTTATGGCTTTTCTTTTTTTATCTCCTTAGAAAATTTCACCTTGTTTCAGAAGTAAATCTCAATGTAGACATCAAAGCTGATTGAAGAGCAAGTTTTGTCGGCAGAGGAGATATAAGTCAAGTTCCTTTGGGAACCTTATTGTAAGTGGTTGTCCTACCTCTCTTTGGTTTGGTCTTCTATCATGCAGACTGAAGACACTGGGGAGTCTATCCCAGTTGTCACTGGGCAAAAGGTTCGGTAACACTCTAAACAGGTTGCCAGCCCATCACAGGCTTAACATGCTGAGATAAACCATTCACATTCACACCTACGACAATTCAGAGTGACAAATCCGCCTGAAGAGCATGTTTTTTGGACTGTGGGAGGAAGCTGGAGTACCCACACATGCAAGAGAGAACATGCAAACTCCACACGCCGTGCCTAATTAAGAGTTTGGCCATTTAGCAAAACAAACACCATCTCAAGAAGAATTTAAAGTGTTTCAAAAAAATAGTATCTGACACGTTTCTGTGGATGATGGTACATTTTTTGTTGCATATGTTACATCTGAACTCTTACAGACCTCAAATGTCCTCTTCATCTCAGAGAAAAAGCAGTGTGTTCAAATTCATCTGATTAAACACATCTCTGTTATACAGAGCGAGTGAGTGAGTGAGTGAGGGTCCGTTGCAGTCATGTCTCTGCAGTGCCCAGACTTTGATGTGAGATTATCGGGCCTCAGCTTCAGGACAGCAGGTCACCCCTCTCATTGGTGTGGTGCCTCCTCTTCTCCCCCTGCTGCTCAGACACTGACTCAAACTGCCTCTCTGTCAAATTGTAATGAAAGGTATCCCACATGGTTGTCAGACAGGAGGTAGGTCCTTCTTTTATGAAGACATCAAGTATTAAACCCTGACATAAGGAGAGAAAGACAATATGGCCTCTTCCTGAGAGATTACACACTTTAAGCAGATCTTTCTGTGTATTTCTGTGAATATTCTCAAAGACTTGTTAGTATTTTTAATTTAAAAGATGTTTCCCTCTTAACTTCACCTGTCTATTTAAGGTAAAAAATGCCCCCAAAAATGTAACTTTTAAAAATAAATGATTAAATAAAACATGAGTCCAGGAACACAAGGGTAAATAAAATATGACACAAGAAATAATCACTGGTAAACAACACCAGGAAGACAAAGCAAAGACAACTCATGACTTAAAAAGGATATAAAACACAAGGTAAGAAATCTAAAATAAAACATAAGGAGGTTACAGAAAAACAAAACAAGCTTTATATAAAAACTGAACCATGACAGGCTGCTTTTAAAGATCTCATCCCTGCCACAGGGGGGCACTGTAGAGATCACAAGTCCTGAAAACACCTGTCAGATTTAAAAAGAATTTTTTGCTGAAGATCTATTGTTGCTTTTCTTAAATTGTTCTAACTTCTTTTAATTTATCATTTTAATGTCACTTATTATTTATTTTTAACTCTTCATTTTTTTTGCTTTTATTTACCTTTGTATTGTCTTAACTATTTATATTTTATTTTTTATTTAATTATTTCTTAAATATTTATCTTTTTTTATTTCTTTAATTTTAATTGCAATTGATGTGCATTAGTCTCTACTTCTAAATCCACTTCTGTTTTATATAAAGTCATTATATATTTGATTTTTATGTTTTTCAATCTCTGTAAAACACTTTGAATTGCATTTCTTTTTAAGAAATGTGCTCTAAAATATAGCTTGACTAATTGATTGATTGATTAATTGATTCAAGAAAGATCATACATGAATGTTCTTTAACATCACAAACAGGAGCTTTTGGAACAAATAGACCATAACAACTCAATGATGCGTCAGTTTTTGGCACTTTCTTTTAAAATAAATACACAAGACTCAAAAATAAACATGTGCTGAGTCATGATTGTTGATGCTCAACATGTCAACCATTAGTGCTGTGAGATAATGTTCACTGTATTTGATGTGGTGGCTGACAGTCTGTAGACAGTGAACAAATACTACCACACATATAAAGATATAAGGAACATTTTAATCATATGTATCCTATAAGTTTTTTCAGTAATGAAAAAAGCTAGCACTCTCCAGTGTTAGCTTCTCTACACTGGCTCCCAATAAATGTAGAATAGAATTTAAAATCCTTCTTTTAACCTACAAAGCCCTTAAAAATCAGGCACCCTCGTATCTTAAAGAGCTCATAGTGCCCTATTACCCCTCTAGAACTCTATGCTCCCAACATGCAGGCTTGCTAGTTGTACCTAAAATCTCTAAAAGTAGTATGGGAGGTAGAACCTTCAGTTATCAGGCCCCTCTCCTTTAGAATCATCTACCAGTCAGGGTCCGGGAGGCAGACACCCTCTCCACTTTTAAGAGTAGGCTTAAAACTTTCCTTTTTGACAAAGCTTATAGTTAGAGCTGGATCAGGCTTGGACCAGCTGCTATAGGCCTAGACTGCCGGGGGAACTGGCACACTGACACACTGGGATCCTTGCTCACCCCCTTCCCCCCAACCCCCTCATCACTTACTTTAACTCTGCCTGTCCCATTAAAGTTACTAACCATAGACCTTTCTGGAGTCCCTGAGCTCCCTTGTCTCGTAGATTCCTCTGAGCTGCCGTAGACGTCCTCCTGCTGCGGACGATCTGGACTCCAGCTGATACGGGCGTGCTGGACTCCAGTGGCAACAGCTTCTACGACTCGTCTCATCACTATCACTTCTCTCTCTTACTCCCCTCTATCTGTCTTTCCAGACCCAACTCGGTCGAGGCATGATGTGTGTCTAACATGAGTCTGGTCCTGCTCGAGGTTTCTGCCTGTTAAAAGGAAGTTTTTCCTCACCACTGTAACTACCTAAATACTGTGATGTGCAATGCTCATGATGGATTAAGGTGGGGTCAGACTGAGTCTTACCCTGTCTTGAAGTTGGGTCTCTGTTCATAATTTGACATAGAGTGGTCTAGACCTCCTATGTTTGTAAAAGCATCTTGAGATAACGTTTGTTGTGATTTGGCGCTATACAAATAAAGATTGATTGATTGATTGATTGAGTAATGTGCATCTTCTTATAATGTCTATGACTGGTATTAGTTCAAAAGTTGCCAAAACTCAAAATATAAAGCTCTAAGTAGCATAGACTGCTAAACTATAATATGCTGAGGTGTTTTAGAACTAAAACTATTAAAATTAAGTGCTTTAATAAAAGTAAACAAAGGAAGGCTGTTTTTATTGTTTATTAAAAAACAGGCTCATCGTAAGAAACAGTTTATCAACATAAACTTAATAAAACATGCATCCATCCTTATGTACAAAAACATAACTCTTAAAAACACACACTCTGCTTTTCTCAGTCATTGATTATTATTGTGTTGATGGTGAAATTTGGTGAAAAGGCTGGGACAGAAACCTAAAGGACTTATCACGTTTATGATAAGGGGTGTGATATTTTACAGTCAGTTTGATTCCCTCACTGTAAAGGTGTTTTCTTGAGGACACCTTTTTGTCTTAAAATGAGCACCATAACCTGATATTTAACAACTTCCTGTCTCTTTTTGCTTTGCCTTTCAAAATAAAGATTCAAAACAAGAAATAAACACATTGATGTTCTGATGTGCAATGACAACAGGTCTTATGAGCAACTTGTGTGAAAGCATGAGCTGACCTTTAGGCTCAGAGGACCATTTAGTAACACACTCATACCTTTGAACAAGATCAGAATACAACAGGAAGTTAACTTTAGTAGTTTAGTGTTGAATGTATAAAAAGACTTGAAACTAATTTGAGAGTTGAAGCACATCATTTTGCGGTGAGGCCACTCTTTCAGGTCATGATCGTGTCTCTGAGGTAAGAAGATGGAGGTGAGTAAAACGTCACCAGATGAACTCCTCTTGGTGATTTGCTCTCTCTGAACTACAGTACTAATGAAGTGTAATGAAATAAATGTTCTGTCACGGTTAGTAATGACTTGTTAACACCGTTTCTGTGTTTTGGGCGTGCCCCTCAGGACGATGTGAGGTAGTCCAACAGCCCATGTATCACAGGGCCAGTACTGGAGTCCAGGCAGAGAGTACGGGATCTCATAGTTGGCATCCAGGTATGCTATCAAGGTGCTGCCGTAGGCCACAGCCATCACAATCAGGATGTGCCTGGAGGATACAGACAGAGATCAATACACATGAAGAAGAAAGAAACCTCAATCTAAGACATTACACAAAATTATCACCCGGCTTTCTTACTGATCTTCCGGCTGTGTAAGATGCTTGATTCTGATTGGTCAGAACCTCTTGACAATGGTTATTAACTTTCACTAACATGAGCAACACCGGAGGCAAACTGATCACACATCATGTTAAATCAATCTAAGGGAAGGTGCTCTGGCACATTTAGCTTCTGCTTGTTGACACCAAGCGTCAACCTCCGGTCTAAAAATATGAGTCCAATGCGGAAGTGCTAAAAACTGCAGTTCATGGAGGATCCGCTTGAGGCTGGCTCCGGAAGTACCGGAAACCACATACACACCAATTCAAAAAAGCCAATCTTTACAGCAGAAATAAACATGTTCACATCCTGGTACAAAAGACGAGTGTAGTCTGGATAGCTCATTTCTCGATCAGCTCACACTGTAGGGGGGGGGAATTATTTTCTAAGGCGGCAATTTTGAAGATATTTAGAATATGAGTCTTCCAATGAGAGGAACAGCTGACTTGATTGGCTAGGAGGCTCAAAGCCCGCCTCTTTACGTCACAATCACTCGACAGCAGCAATATGGCTGCCACCGACGATTGGCCTCAAAACAGTGCTTCAGAGAAACTTTAGGTTAGCGATCACTACAAAGAAACTTAAACCCTGAGCGGTGGTGATGATAGCAGCAGGGTTCAAAGTTGTGACATTTGTTTATTTTTAAAGGTGTGTGAACCTCAGAGCTCAGAGAAGAAGGAGAGCTGAACGAGGACAGTTTCATGTTAAATCCACCGCAACAGGCAGATAAGAATCCATCGCCATGGAATGAAAACTGACGTGGAATAACTGGGACTATTTTCTTTAAAAACTGTATACATAAATAATTTTAAATCAATAAAATCATCTTTTAATCAAGTTTTTTGCCAACATGTTTGTACTTTAAATTAGTAGCCGGGCTAAAGCGTCTTGTCTCACCCTGTCAGGATTCTATTTCCCATAACAACCTGCTCACCATACATTATCCCTACATAAACACTTTGTTTATCATGAAACCGTTTGCTGAGTGGATTATTTGCATACAGATTTTTTCCAGTAAATGAATAACTGGGTACTCCAACCTCTCCCTGATTTCAAACTGATAACATGGCTGACCAAAGAGTTTCTGACTGATCTGTATTGGTTATACAAATACAATAGGCACACCCAATTCTCTGTTTTACTTCAGCCATGCGATTGTTTTAAGGTAACAAAAAAATATGATAAACTTTGTTATCACTGAATAGAAAATTCATATTTTTCAATCAGTTGGAAAATAGAAAGAAAAGAAATGTAAGGGAAAAGAAAGTAAAGGTAACAGGAAGGAATAAAGGTAAAGACAGGAATGGAAATCAGAAAAAGGCCTTTGGTGAGGAGAAAAGACAGAAAGAAAAGAAAAGAAAAGGTAAGCATAGGATAGAAATGCTGAGGAAAAGAAGAGAGGAAAACCAGGACTTACCAGAACCCGTGCAGGTAGCAGAAGTTCAGCCTCTGCCAGAAGCTGCAGCCAAAGCGGTCACTAATCCAGCAGGTGATGGCGAGCACCCACAGAGCCACCGACAGCTTTGCCAATCGCAGAACCTTCTGGTCATTGCAGCTGTGATTTAATAAAACAACGTTAATCATAACTAATTAAACCTCCGACAAGAACAGTGAGCTGAAACACTAAATATACACGTTTTCATACCTTTTCATCTCGATAGCCAGGACGTACAGCAGGTGGAGGCCGAAGCAGTTCAGAGCGTAGGCGTTGGCTGTAGGTTTGACAAACGATGAGAGTGTAGTGATCACCGTAATCACCACCACAAGGCTCGCAAATGTGGACCTGTGGAAGAAAACAGCAGCTGTAAGGAAAATATTCAGGCTGATTCAAAGATTCTGTGAGGTTTGTCATCAACCAGAGATCTTTGGGATTACTTATTCAAAAACTGGAGCATTAATGAAGTCGTCTGAATCCTGCACAAAGCTCTCTATCACAGCAGATTCATCATGAAGCTTATCTGGACTGGTATTAGTGGCAGAAACCATTTTAAAAACCCTGATGTATAGGTTTTGTTTTACTTTACCACGTTTTTAGACCACTAGGGGGCAGCAGAAACAACTTGTGAGCACAACACTGACATATTACTTCATATTTAGTTGCTATATTTAACTTGTCAGGCAATTTACTGCAGATGTTTCACCGTCCAGCAGTGAATGGACTTCCTTACAGTTCATATTAATCAACTGTTTATCCAGTTTTCACTCTGAGATCAAAAACTGACCCACTCGCCCTTTTTACAATGCCTGTTCAAGGCGGCACATCTATGTGGACGTACTCTCAGTGATGTCATACGGTTGTTTCTGAAAAGGAGTTTTAAAGCCAAACAATGGCGGACACCATATTGGAAATACTGGAAATCTATCTAATGGTCAGTCAACCTAGAAACAGGCGAAGAGGTGGAGCCGAGGTGGACCTTGAGCGTCCTGGCAAACAGATACAACACACTCACTTCTCAATTGAGCCCAGTCATAACTTGCAAACCTATGCATGGTCTTTATATCTTTGAAATAGATGAGTTATAAAATAAAAGTTCAGGCCAAAGCGGTTTTTATACCACACTGTAAACACATTTATGTCTGTTGTTAGCATGGGTGCAAAAGAGGATCCTTGCCTTTTGGAGTGGACAATCAAGGAACCACCATTTTTTGCACTTCCACATTGATTTAATTTTTAACACCAGAGGTTGCCGCTTGGTTAAGCCTCGTCTGCAGCATAAATATCATGGAGGGGCAACATTGAGGAAAAGTTGTTGAGCATTGGTCACTATCTCAATGTAAAAAGGACATAGGGAACGGCAAGAGAGCTGTAAGGACATATAACTCGCTATAAGCTCTGACATTGGTTTGAAGTTTCACCACTCCAATTTAAAGCAAGTTGCAGCCCCCCTTTAAATAACCACTGTGGATTTTGGATGCATTAAAGTGGCAACATACAGATCTTGTTTTTTCTGTTCTAACTAACTCATTTTTTGTGCATTTTTCTGAATGCATTTGTTGCCAAAGTCAGCTGTTCAGATGTGATGTAACAGAAAAGCCAAAACGATTACTCAAAGAAATAAACCATGCCAAACTGAGACTGTGATCTGAACCCCCTGACTGCTTTGCTTTGACGGCTCCTGTGCAGTTGAAATTCCTTCCATTATTAAAGAGGACCAACCCAGGTGGGAAAATCCACCTGAGGGTACAGAGTCAGGACTGTGGGATTCCTTACAGGTGCTCATCAAAATTTAACCAATCATCTTCCCACCTTGTGGTTAAATATTTACACGCGTGAGGTGAAGCTCCAATTTTTCACAATAGTAGGAGCCCCTCTCTGACACATTCAGATAAAGACAGCAGCACCGCAACGTGTCTCTGTGACAAAGACTCCGGTCGGAGCTGTCAGACTGGCTCCACGGCCAGTACAGGTTAGGTTTCACAGCTACAGCCTTGAAAACTTTCTGTCATTGTTTTGTTTTTCGCTTATTAAAGGATTGTTGAGTTATGTCCATAGTGACACACTGACAGCTGAGTTGACATTGAGTAGGAATGAACACTTTACCTGTCTTTTATGAAAGAAGGGAAGAGCCTGCGGGGGAACCAGACAGAATATCCCATTGCCAACACCCACAGGATGGACAGCTCGTCCAGCATCTGACCGACAAAACTCAGAGTCATGTGGAAGTATGCAGAGAAGAGTCCTGCAAGAAGAAAAACACATTTTAAACATTTTCAACAGACAAAATAAAAAGGATGTTAGGATGTGTGCAGTCTGTAACAACACAAGGGTTATTCTTCCACCTCCCCTCTGATACTGTGCACCTAAAGTTCCTTACCTGGGAGTCAGAGCCCTTTGAGGGGTATGAGGGTAAATCTGCAGTAGCTGAAAATTGATTTAAATGTAAAACTATTCTGATGACATAAACAATTATACGCTCATTCTTACAAACTGTCATCTAAACTCTTCTTTTCATCTTAGAGTGTTGTTTTTAATGAGTATTTATGAAGTACCTCATTAAACCCCCAAAATAAAAAAGACATATCCTTAGCGGAAATATCCTTTCACTCCCCCCTTTCTTCTATTTCATTTATTTGTCAATTTTTATTTTATCTATTGGTTTATTTAATTTTTATTTCATTCATTTTTTTATTTAATTTTTTTATTTATTTCAAATATATGCATGAATGTGTGACTTTGTATCAGCTCTCTTTAATTTACTTATTCGTTCTGTCATTATATTTAACTCATATTATTTTATAACACTGCCATGATGATATGTAAACAGTTTGTGTTTGATGGCGATGACATCTACCTTGGTAAAAATGCAATAAAAAATTTTGATCACAAAAAAAGGACTATCCCTTTAAAAGAAACTGGACTAGTCAGTTATCATTATTAAGCTTTCTGGAAGAATAATTAATCTGCTATCAAAATAGCTACTATTGTTTTAAGTGGCTCTAAAGGGGTTGCAAGTATAAAGCTGCAGCTAACAATGTTTGGTCCATATAACTAAAAATGTTCAGCGACAAATGCCCGAATCCGAAGAGACATCTCCTGTTTTTATGCAAAAACACAATCCAGAATCAGTTTAATAAAATTGCACAGAGCAGCATTTGCATCCCTGAATGTAACCACAGTGATTTGTTTATTTTCACTAAATGAGAAATTGTTTGGGGAAAGGTCAAAACACCCTCCTACTGCTGTGAACTATGCATAAAAGAGGTTGATAAGTTTGTATCATGGCTTGTATCTTTTACAAATTACATTTGATGGAATCCAAATTAACAGTAGCACATTAGTAGGTCTGTTTGTGCTTTAAACAACGATACTGGCGTGCCTCAGGGATCCACTTTGGGACCACTTGTACTGCAGGTTTAAAACTATGTTTATTGTGTGTTCAGGGTATAACCTGACAACACAGTGATTAATGCACAAATCATAACTGAGCCAACAGCTCGCAGGAACAATGCATTCATGATTGACTGCTATGACTCTATGACTCATGCACATACCAAAGAAAGGAAAACATACTTTACTGTGATTGAAATAGAGAAAAAAACAAGGGAGTCACTGACCTACAAACATCATCATGATCCAGACCAGGTGAATAGCCAGGTTCCTCTCTTTGGCATATGGGTGCAGGAGGTAGAGCATGATGGGAGATATGATGAAGAAAAAAAAGCTGCTCATCTGCAGAGAAAACATCAATCAATCAACTTTTCCATCACAAATAAACCAGCCAAAACATCCCCCCTTTTTATTTGGGGTTTCAGATGGTACAACATGAATGCTGCAGCATCAAGATCCAGAACTTACAGTGTTGAAGTACTCGACCACGTGCTCTGAGTGTCTGTAGTTGTCTTCACACCAGTCGATTTCTGAACTCTCGTATGAGAACGCTCCTGCCATCTTTTCATTGGAGTACATACCTGTCAGAGAAAAGAAAACATTTTAAGACTAGTTTCTAATCAGCCAATAACTCTCAGCACACAAGCTGTTTAATTGTTTGATTTTCCCCCAGCTGATACAAAGGGTGGATGTGTAATAAGCCAGGCAGACTGTTTACAAAGTGGTTTATGGAAATGAAGCATCAACTCGCCCTGAGCTTATTTTTGTATCCAAATGTTGGTTTGCACTGTTCCTCCAAAGCTTCATGATTGTTGTTAAAACTGCAGTTTGAGGACACACGCTCAAACTGACACAGATTTGTATCTCGTGCACCAATAAGAACTTTTGCAAAGAACTACAAGTAAGGAAGTAGAATACAGTATTTCTGTGATTCAAATGAAACAGTTTGGAGACTTGTCACATTAAAAACTGAGCAGACAACATAAAGGAGTTCACTGAGAGTTTCAGGTTTTGTTCAGACTGCAGGCAAATATAATTTGTCTTTCAAATGAGAGCTCTAAGAGCGACTGTCCACACTGTTATTTGCAAGTGGTCGGAACAGACTTGTGACTTATCTGCATGAGCTGCTGTGGTAACTATTGGCACCATTAACTAAACACAATGATGCTGCAGTTTACAACATGCAAGCTTCAGAAACACTTGTTGTAGTTGTGTGATTGCATTCTAATATCTGGTTAAACCAACTCCCATTTTGGCTTGGATCCATTTTGTAATAAAAGCAAGCAGTTTGAAATCTGGGAATACCAAATAAGAGCAACAATCGATGGTTAGTTGCATGCATTTCCCATAATGCAACTGGACTGCTGATGTTCAAAAATATAGATCATCATAACAGTTAAGACCCAAGATATACAACATATAGTAGGCTTATTCTTTATATCAGGGGTTCCTAAACCTTTCAGCCCACGGCCCCCAAAATATAGGTGCCAAAAACCTGCGACCCCCACTGTCCCTCAAAGTGATTTAAAGTGGCTTTGTTTAGCTGGTCTGCAGAAAATTAGCCTACCTATATGAGCATGTCTGTGTTTCCTGTGCCGTTATGAATGAATTAACCTGCTGCTACTTTTCACTACCCCTAAACTTAGGAGTGATCTGGCAAAAAGAAAGGCAGAAAACTCATTACATTTTCTATTTTCATGGTTTTATTTCAAGTTTAGCATCTATTTTTGTCTGTATTTTTACTATAATGGGTAAAATGTACTATTGTTAGATAACTTAAAAAAAAAGATTCTGGAAGACAAATCTTGACCCCTCATTTATGTCTCCTGTCCCCCCAGGGGGTCCTGACCCACAGTTTGGGAACCCCTGTTCTATACCATACATTTAGTTTCACTACAGTGTTGTTCACATTAATACCAAGTTAAACTTTAACCTCAGTTATAAACATATAAATATAGACATATGACACTGTGAGCAAAAACATGCACATTATGAACCTAACCTGTAATAATATCAAACAGGTGCACTTCGTATAGTGGCTCCACGTGTTAACAGTAAATCAAAGACCCCTTATAATATGATTATTACTGCTGTCTTCATTCAAAATGTTTTAAAATGACATAAACTCAGTATTGATCACCACATGCTCTCTCAGTGTAATACAACAATAACAACAACAGGATTAATTCTGTGGTTTCGTGTTAAAACGTGACAGTTCCACGCCTTTTTTAGCCACAAAAATCTTAAACTCTTAAAATTGTATTTTCTTAATAAGTTTTAAGGAGCAATCATTTAAAATAAGGGACTGGATCTTACCTCCCATGTTGCTGTAGTGATCCCAGCCTCAGGTCTCAGGTCCGTCGGGGTTTCTCTGGTGTAGGTGGTACAACAGGTGGATTTAACGGGTAGGGGCGGGGCTATGAAATCCTCCCGATCCTGTTGCACGGGGCCGTGACGTCACTAACTATCATGCTGAGCGGTTTCGCGTCTCAGCGCCAATACACATGTCACCCAGGGAATATGTCTGGAATGAGCTCCCATTCAATGCTGGATTTATAACTATGACTAATTTTAGCTGAAACTGAAAGAAAGTCAATGAGTTCTTAAATTTAAACAAAGAGGAGAATTAATTGATTTTATTCTAACACACAAAATAGAGCAAAAGGGAAACAGGTGTTAGAGGGAGCTGCTGAACTATTCTGTGAAATCTCAGGTCCTCTCTAAAAGAGGATCAACCGGTCCATCTGCCTCCACTGAGACAGGCCAACATAAGCCAAGCCAGTTTCAAAATAAAAGCATGAGCCTTTGGATACAGAGAGTACATGTGTTCGTTTCATTCATTCACAGTTACAGTTTTCACATTTTATACCAAGATCCATCATGATTTATTTAATGTGATTTCAGTAAAAATTCGCTTTAACTTCTATTTTATTATTAATTTTAATTTGTATCCAAATAATTAATTGTTTTTAATTGTATTTGATTATTCAGTGTTTTAATCTTTTTTTTTCATTTATTATTTTAATGCTCCTAATTTATCCTGAACTCTTTTTCTAATTTTCTCGAAGTGATGTCGACCTCTTATTCTGAAAACCTCTTTTATTGTCTTTTTAATGATTTTATTTAATTATCCATTTGTATGTATTTTTTTATTTATTTGTATTTATTCATTTAACTTATTTATTCTTGAAAAACCTCTCAACAACGATTTACTGGTCTATTTCCAAACACTTCATTCTGTTTAATTGACGTGTATTCCTTTTAACCTCTTGCACTGCATTGTGTTTTGCATTGTTAAAATTCCTCCTCCCTGTTCGAAATGTTTGCCATGTTATTGAACTATACTTTGTTTGTCAAAGCACTTTGTAAACATTTGTTTTTAAAGGTGCTGTATAAATAAAGTTATTATTATAGTTATTATTATTATTATTATTATTATAATTCTCATCGTTAATCTGCATGTTTGTTGTGACTAAAAATGACAGTTTTCAAATAATAGCCTCACCAGTAAACTCATCTACAGCTTAAACCATCACTCTTAATGGAAGTGAAGTTCTCAATAAAACACTTGTTATGTAAACTGCCTCATTACTCAGTCATAATAAAAACATTTTGGCAGTGTTATGATGGAGCATCACAAATTGAAGTAGGCTCTTCTGCAACATTTCTATATTGGAATTTAATCTGTGCAACAATAAGCTTGAATTTTGGTGCTCAATCAACTTCCTGAATTCCTGAATAACAAGAAATAAACATGTTCCTGCTGTGTATGATCACGATAGTGTGTTAATGTTTGTTTACATTTATCACAGCCAGTGTTTTTATTTTCATTTATTTATCCTTTATTTATGTATTCTTTATTTTAACAGGGAGGACCCATTGGGACCGAGGTCTGTTTTCCAGGGGTGCCCTGCACCAATACAACTAATAGAATCAGCAAAAAACACAAAAAATAGTCACAGATACACCAGCAACTTCATCCATTCAATACTTGCAAACCCAAACCTTTCTAAATGCTCTCATGTTTTAAAACCACTGCAACTACTTTCTTTCAGCAGCTCAGACACTACCTCTTTAAAAACGTCATATGATATCAGAGAGGGAAGTTTAGCTGTCATCTGAAAGTTATTCCACATCATGGGAGCAGAAATAACAAAAGCAGTCTTTCCCCATTCAGTTCTGAACCTTGATGTTTTTAAAGTAATCCAGTTCTGAGATCTGGTTTCTACGGTTTGAAATGTTTGGAGACAAAAAACTAGACAAGTGAAGAGGGGAATACTGTGCTTCTTTCTGCAAAGACCCACGAGGACCAGCCCACGGTGCGATATAGGTGGCAAAGGTGAGTTAAAAAACTGTGACCTGTGATGAAGCGAAGAGTGTATGATATAATACATCCAATGCTTTTAATGCAGAAGCAGGTGCATGCATATAAAGTGTCTAAATCTGGCAGTATGGTAGCCTGCACAATACCTTTTCTATTCTTCTCTGATGAGCAGGACTCATTCATCTACATCAGGGGTTCCCAAACATTTCAGCCTGTGACCCCCCAAATATAGGTGCCCAAGACTCGCGACCCCCACTGTCCCTCAAAGTGATTTAATGTGGCTTCATTTAGCTGGTCTGCAGAAAATCAGCCAACCTATATGAGCATGTGTCTGTGTTTCCTGTGCCGTTATGAATTAACCTGCTGCTACTGATGCTTCTGATAATTAACTATTCACTAACTCTAAACTTAGGAGTCATTTTGAAAAAGAAAGGCAGAAAATTCATTACATTTTCTATTTCATGGTTTTATTTCAAGTTTAGCGTCTATTTTTGTCTGTATTTTTTACTATAATGGGTAAAATGTACTATTTTCAGATAACTAAAAAAAAAAAGATCCTGGAAGACAAATCTTGACCCGTCATTTGTGTCCCGCGACTGCTCAGGGGGTCCCAACCCACACTTTGGGAACCATTGCTCTAGAGAAAACCCAGTTGAGGCCTTAGCTTTCCATCTAGATTTAAAATGTGGGACCTAAAAGAGAGATCCTGCTCCAGCCAGATGCCCAAGTACTTAGAAAAAACATATATTTGTTCTTGAGGGTTTCAGGGGTTGTCAGTTTCTTGTGTGATTTTAAAACATCCAGCTTCATGAATCCAGGCAGTTTGTTGTGATATGAATTTATTATGAAAAGTAAGTTGATTGTTTGAACTTTTTTTCTTATTTTATATGAACAAAACAGACATGTATCGACACCGACGCAATTACACTATGTTACAAAATCAACTGGAAATGTAAAAACAAAAGAGAAATTGGCAATTGAACACTTTCTAAAAATGTAAAAGTTTTAAGTCACCTCTTTCTGTTTTCATGCAGAAATCATTCATAACTTACAGATCATGTAATCTCAACCAGTGCAGAATCCTTGAGGTAAAAAAAAATTAAAAATATATGTTTTTATTTTCCTAAAACTTGAGAAACTTATCCTTACAACAAAATCCGTAAAAAAAAATCCATGAATATAAAATCTAAGTTTTTATCCAGACTAGAAAAATCTTCTTTTTTTGCTGATGAGCAGAAGCAGGTTTGTTTCAGTGCATAAGTCACAATCAAGGTCACGTATTCAACAGATACAAACACATTTTAACTTGATTGTTTGCTTAAGTTTCAATCATGAATACTGAGCAGGATTAGATTTCTAAGAAGAAAGCTCCGGGCGAACCTCAGGAGGCGATGCAGTCATTGTAGGTCGTTTCTGCTGCTAAGGCTGGAACTTTGTCTTTGAGTCATTTAAGGCACTTTAAAAGGTTCTTAAAACATGCATTCACTGACTCCTGCAGCCTTCATCACAACAGCTAAAAATGGATTTGCAAAAACTAAGTTTATTGAATATCATTAAACCCACAGGAATCACTCAGAGTTGCTACTATTCCTTCACAGCTGTTCAAATACAGTATGATTAAATGTCTTGACCGCTGTGATTTAACTTCCTCATCATTAAATCTAGCCAAGATGCTTCTTTTAAAGATGTGATTACAAACATAAGACTTCACATCCCTGATAAAGGTGTTACTGTAGACTGGATTAAAAGTGAAGGCCTCATTGTGGTGTCATCCAAAAACACAACAGAGAGATGAAACCTGAGCAGCTGTTTGCTGTGGATTTGTGTTTTAAGGAGCGATGTCTGTCACCATGCAGAACAAGTTATCTGTGTTTTAAATGTCAGCGAAGGTCCAACCTTTAACAGCCCTGTTTTCTTTACAGATGAGGATCTATCGTGCGATACTAGATCAGTTATCAGGCAGTTTCTTTAGCATGTGCTGCTTTCAACAAAATACTTCTTTTCTCCTCGGTGATTCTCCTCCTGTCCTGTCCCGTTCAGATCTTCTCCACGTAGTTGCCAGGAAAGAGACCTTCCTTTCCTCTAACCCTGCCTGTCCACCAGCCTGTTGGATCTACACAGAGAGGAAGCAAAGAGAGATATCATTAACCTGGACTATTCAGATCTGCATTTTATTTAGATTTATGTAAAAATGTAATGGATGCAAAGTTTCATTTTTATGCGGATGACACCGTTTTGTACTCCTCAGCGTCGTCCCTATCAAGTGCAATTAGCAAACTGCAAGCTGCATTCAACACAGTACAAATGAATCTTTGGAAACTAAGGCTGGTTTTAAATGCCAACAAGGCTGAGGTGATGTATTTCTCCAAGTCCAAGGGGACGGTGAAAAATGACTCTGAGATTTTCACCAACACAAATGAGGAAATCGAATGTGTCCCAACATTTAAATACTTGGGTTTCCTCTTAGATGAAAATCTTTCTTTTAATCGTCATATTGAGAGTCTTACTATAAAACTGAGAGTGAAGTTGGGTTTCTATTATAGAAACAGACGCTGTTTTTCCTTTGCTGCTCGTAAAAAGCTCATTCTAGCAACCTTTGTATCTGTAATTGATGTTCTTTATATGCATGCTTCCTCAGCCTCTCTGAAAATGTTGGACTTGGTGTCCCATGCTGCATTGCGGTTTGTTTCTGGTTTAGGTTTCCACACACATCACTGTATCTTGTATGAGAAGGTCAGCTTGTCTTCCTTATACAACAGAAGAATGGAGCATTGGTATGTCTTTCTTTATAAGGCCATACTCCAGGAGCTGCCGTCTTATTTATGCTCCTTATTGACTCCTAAAGTTGTCAGTGGCTGTCATCTTCGGTCCCATGGACAAATTCTTTTTGTCATTCCTCGGACTCACTCTGTCTTTGGTAAAAGTGCTTTTAATGTCTTTGCTCCCTCTTCTTGGTTTGAGCTTCAGGGTCGCCTGAAACTGGATCGTTTAATTCGATTGGAGGATTTTAAAACTAGGATAAAGGATGATCTGATCAGCTTGTGCACATGTTTTAGAGCTTAACACTGCTAATTTATAAATCAATGTAATACTTGTCACTGTATGTTTTGTCCTGTTCTATTTGTGAAACTTCTTATGCTGCTGTCTTGGCCAGGACTCCTTTGAAAAAGAGGCTTTGTATCTCAATGGGACTATTCCTGGTAAAATAAAGGTAAAATGGAAATAAAATACAGCCTATCACTCTCCATCCTGCTTCTCGTTCATTCACGCACCTTCTTTGACGAGGTCGAACACATCGTCGACATCGAAGCTGATCTCGTCCGTGTCCTGGCCGACGTACTGATATAACGCCCGGCAGCGAGGCCCCTGAGGTCGAGCTTGTGGTTTAGGAGCAGGAGGAGGTCTGGTATTGATGCTCCTTCTCCTCTGTTTCCTGTTACATAGATAGAGATGGAAGAAGCTGATGACAACAAGGACTAATGAAGTTGAAATGAGGCCAAATCGTCTCATAAAAGCTGGAGAGGACCCAAATTCAGTGCTCAAACGAAGACACAAAACTCAGTATGGATGCTGCTTTGAACATTGATTGATGATCTCTGCACATAAATCTACATTCTGCATTATAGAGAAACAGTTTTGTGTCATAAGTGTTCTGTTTTTTGTTGTTGTCGTTGTCTGAGTTAATTATTTGATGGTGTTTCTGTTTGGTTGTATGCAGGGCAACTGTCCGTGTGGTAATAGAGGTAGAACAAGATAGCTGTAGCGCAATCCAGTAACCTGCTGCAGTCATCTTAAGACAATTCTGCTTTTGTTAATCCCTCTAAACTGACATCTGCATTCAAGTGCAGCAAACTATTTGCTCTCAAACTGTGCTTCTCAACACCATCCCTATTCTTTCTTCTCAAGTCGCTAGGCGGATTGTAAACAAACCCACGCCATCCCTTGGCCAGATGCCCATTCGAGCTAACTGCTGACTGCTGCAGAATCTGGGAGCAGTTTGCATCTATGTTAAGGTGCAGTCCTTCAACCTCAATGCTAACTTTAATGTGATAGGGGAATTGTTTTCTGCAGTCAGGTTAAGCTGTAACACATTCAGCTCAGGGACATAAAACATAAACATGTATGAAGACAAGAATCAAATGAAAACCATCAATAATCTCCAGAATGCTTCATTTACCCACAAGAGGAAGCATCTGAATACACACCTGGAGTTATCACCACAGAAGCTGCACAAATAAAAAAACCATGATCCTCTAAATTTATGTTTGATGGAAATGTTTGTAACCTTCCCTCGAAACACACACCCAGAATTTACATCCACATCTTAGACTCCATGAAGCCCGAGGATCACACCTTTAAACCCTCAAGTATCAAACAAAGCCAGACCGTGACAGAAACTAGTCCAGCATCTGAACGTTAGCTTTCTAAGAACAGGTTTCTCCCTCTCGCTGTCAGATTCATTCACTTGCTGAGTGTTGAGCCTCACCTTGACATGCCTTAACAATTCAGTAAGGCAGCATGCACTGATATTTAGTGACTAATCATCCCCGCCCATACATGATGAGTGATTGCTCCCTTTGTGGCTCTTACCCAGACATGCCCTGGTCAGGCACGTTGAGGAAGTCCAGGTTCCCCTGGTTGTGCTGGTTGTGGGCTGGGACCCGGGGGGCCCTCTGGGAGCCCAGTTTGGGCGGGGCTGTGCTGGGTGGCCGGGCCTGTTTGTGCGGGGAGGAGTATGTGATGTCTGATGGTGGGTTGTGAGGCGCTCGGGAAAACTTGGCTGCTCCGTTCTGATGAGCTGAGAGGAGAGGAAGTGGAATACAAGTTAAGGTGAAACCAAAACCACCTCCTGACTTCAGTTCAGCTGCTTCTGGATACAAATTCTTACAGTATCAGTTACTTAAATGTTTAAGTCTACATCTAAACTTGCTTATACCTGGGTTTTCTGCAAATATTATGCACTGTAAAAAGTGATTTTAGGTTGTAGTTACCTCAGCTCACTTTCTTAAGTATTTTACTTGAAATATCAAGTAAAATAGTTTCCAACTAATCAGTCCAACCAGAGTAGTTCAGGTAACATAGATTTCCTTGTTGATACAACTAGATGTAAGTATGGCCCCTTCACAAATGCACAGGAAACCCCTTATAGTCACTTGAGTGACCAACCTTTACAATGCCATGTGTTGCAAAAGACACTCGGTTTGGATCAATGTTTTCATATCTGCATGCAGTGCAACAGCTAAGTGTTTACTAAAAGAGAAACAATCAATGTGTGATATTTGTAGACTTAGTTTCTGTTTTTATACCTACATAGTTCTTATATAGTGAGAGCACTCTTCTGTTATTCTGCTTACAGTGGTGTAAGCTAAGTGTTTACTTCTAGATCAATATTGAACATATGGCTGTTGCCATATTAATCCATTCTTCATGATAGCATTCTGATGCCAAGTCAAATTCATACAAAAAAAATATGGTCAGTTTGGACATTGAATAAAGTATTTTGAATGTTGTCCCATGTTGAGAAATCATTTTAATGTAGTATTTTTTGAAAATTGAGGCTTAGGTTGTTTTAAGAAATGACAAGTACTTATTATTTTTTTAAGTTATATTTTTGGGGCTTTTACACCTTTATTGATAGAGGGAGAGGACAGTGGATAATGTAGGAAACTGGGAGAGAGTGAGGGAATGACATGCAGGAAGGGAGCCACAGGCTGGATTTGAGCCGGGGTCGCCCGCTACATGGGCGCGCAACTTAACCAGTAGGCCAAGTCTGCACCCAAGTACTTGTTTTTTTAATGAATGTAATGTTACAAGTAAGATGAACAAGTCAGGCAAAAGGTTACCTGGCTGCCTTAAAAAGAGAAGTTGATTCAACAAAACACTTTGTTGAGCTAACATTTTATGATCTAATTTGTTTTTTCATGTTGTTTCTACTCAGATTTAGGTTTGTAAAACTTAGAATTGCTTGTTGGTCTCACTAAAAAGGCTTGTTGATTAAACTTAAAGTATGAAGTTGATATAACTAATTCATCAGCACTGTCTTTGTCACCCCAACTAATAAAACTAAGTTTAAGGAACTAAGACAAAAGAGGAAACAACTTACATTTCTTGGCTTGCTGAACTTAACATTATAACGCAGCCAGGTTACAAATTATCTTAAATTGAATTAACTTGTGTTTTCTTACAGTGTGGCTTTACCTGCAAAAACAACGTCCCCTCAGAGACAATAAAACAAGCTGAGGTTAAAATACTCAGATATCAGACTAGAACTATAGATCTGAAGTATAACGTGAGTTTGGAAATGTTCAGCAGAGGAGGATGGGTTCAGATGTTTCACTGAAGTAAGTACGTACCTCGAGAAAAATACCTTGAATACCTCAGCTCAAGAACAACAACCCTACCTTCAAATTGTGCAAGTAGAGAGGTATGAGCTCCAAAATGTAAGCATGTATAACAGGCTGGGTAATAACTGCGTATTCATACATGTGCGTCAAATCTCCACTATTTCACATACTTTACTGACGTTTTAAAGACAACCTGTTTGCAAAGATTGTTATCTAAAAGTAACACATTCTACATTTTCAGTGTTCTTTAAAGTCACGAGTAACCATTGTTGTCAAATGAATTCAAAGTAAAGAAAATGAGTGATTGTTCTAATATTTAAGGGGATTTTTAGAGCAAAGAATGATAAAAGAAGAAGTGAGATATCAGTGTTTGAGCGATAACTTTCAGACGTTGAGGTCATAAACTGAAGCTTATCAATAAAAGTAAACTGAACCAAACAATAGAGAGGAAGGCTTTGCAGGCAGTGTGGAGAGTGAGTCTACCTCTGCTGGCGACAGGTTGTCTCCCTCCACCATGGGACTGTGGAGCAGTCTTCCTGGTAGGCTCTGTGGAGAACACGTTTAATGTTGTTATAATGACACTCATATAAAGAAAACTTTATTTCTTCTTTACTCGAGGAGCATGAAACTTACTGGAGGACTTTGGTAGACCATCCCCAACTGTGATGGTGAGGGTCTTCCCTCCAGGTTTGAGCTGGGCCAGGTCCCCTTGTCCCCTCTGAAACACCACCACCCTGGAGCCTCCTCCGCCCCAGCCCTCTTTCTTCACTCTGAACTCCAGCCTGAGCGATATAAAGGGTCAATAGGCTGGTGTTTGTGGTTTCCTGTGTTAACACACTCAGAGTTTGCAGAGTCTGCATACCGACCTGTCAGTGAAGGTGATTGTCAGTTTTCTTTTGGTCACTTCCTCGAAGCGTTTGGTGAGCAAGCTGAGGAACTCTGTCTTAAAGTTGGACTCCAGCAGGCTGTCATACTGCGACTCATGGATGATGAAGAAGTCGTCCTGTCTTGTGCTGAGAAAGAAACAAACCATTAAGACCATGAGATACCCTTTCATTGTACTCTTTAATGATGTCATCTAACGTCATTATTTGTGAATGCATGCTCGTCTCAGGGTTTGCTTTGATTAAGCTCGACAGCTGTGATATAAAAATGTACAGCTGTAAATGTGTTGATGAAATTGCCAAACAGTATCTTCTGCTGTGTCAGGTTGGTAACAGATTCTGATTGGTTGTTGAAGAAATTCTTATTTTGTATTTCTAACAGCAGAGGAGTAAAGTGGCTTTGAACGCCACCCTGGATCAGGTGAACTTAACTCCACAGTGTGACATCATGGAGAGAAGCTCTCACCGCTTAGACAATCAAAAAACTAATAATTAAGATGAAACATACACTACCAGTCAAAAGTTTGGACACACCTTCTCATTCAATGGTTTTTATTTATTCTAATTATTTTCAACATTGTAGATTAACACAGAAGACATCAAAACTATGAAATAATCTGGTTTTACCATAATCTGGATTACAACAGTAGTCAAATAGGACTATCCATTGTGTGCTAACCCTACCTCTGAACAACACAACTGATGGTCTCAAACACATTAAGAAGGCAAGTCATTCTACAAATGAACTCTTGACAAGACTCATGTTCATTAGAAACCATTCCAGGAGACCACTTCATGAAGCAGACTGAGAGAATACCAAGAGTGTGCAAAGCTGTCATGAAGGAAAAAGGGGGCTACTTTACAGAATCTAAAATATAAAACATATTCTGCTTTGTTTAACACTTTTTGGTTCATTAAATAATTCCAAATATGTTCTTTCATAGTTTTGATGTCTTTGGTATTAATCTACAGTGTTTACAATAATTAAAATAAATAAAAACCCTTGAATGAGAAGGTGTTTCCAAACTTTTGACTGGTAGTGTATATTTTTTTAGTTCTGAGAAAAAAGTAAAAATGATGACTTTAATCTCAGAATAAAAATAAAAATATATTGCACCTTTAATTTTTTTTTCACTTGTGGCCCTAATCCTCCTCTATAGTTACTAAAGAACAGCATTTTTTCTTTAAATTCATTTTCAAACATTTTTTTTTTTAGATTTAAGTCACATTTTTTCGGAAATACAGGGAGCAGAGAGAGGGAGAAGTCATGCAGCAAATGGTTGAGACTGGGAGTTGAACCCATGACTGCTGAATCAAGGACTATAGCCTCTATATATGGGGGGCGCACTTAAACTGCTAGACTAACAGCGCCCCTAAAATCAGGTTTCTCCCTGATAAGATAGTAACAACAAGTTTTAGTTTGAATCATGAGTTTGCTTAAACAGTCACTTCTCATAAAGATGTTGGTTACCAAAAGCAGCATGCGACTTCTTGAATTCTTACACCCAAACATCAACCACAACTATCACCTGCTAAGTGCAGCGGTGATGTCTCAGAAACCAGAGGCCTACCTGAGAGAGACCCCACTGATGCTGGCAAACTCCATTTTTCTTTTCAGCACCTCCTTTATCTCTCCTTTCTCAGGTCCTTTCTTCACCTTCTCTCGACCAATCAGGTAGATGCCCTTTGGGGTCAAGATCAGATCTCTCTTGATGGACTGTAAAAAAAAAAAAAGAAGTGAGAAGTGTGAGCAATGCCAGAAAGGAGAAGAAGAGAGGGTTGATTTGGGGAAGAGGTTAGACTTGTGATGCGTTTTGATTACACATCTCTGTTTTTGTTCAGTAAATGCATCATAACAAAACTCCTCAGAGCGTCACCTTGAACCTGCGATCAAACTTGTTGACAGAATCAGCGAAGTCGATGCGCTCCCTCTTGGCCATGAACTGTCGCAGCTCGGGCTTCTGCTCCAGACCGAGGTAGTCCCCGACAAAGTTTCTGTTGATGCTGTTCCTCCTCCGCTCCTTGGAGTTGTAAAGGATGTCGGAGGCTGAGGAGCAAGGATGCACAAACATTAATAATCACATCCTCTAAATATGTACACCAGTGAGAAGGATATTCCTGCTTTGGGACTCACCCTCCTCTCTCATCTGTTCATACTTCTTCCTGGCGATGAATCTTCTCCAGGCCTTCTGGATGATCCTGGAATAGGTGTCAAACTTCCTTTCCCTCATTTCCTCAAGAAGGAACAGCTATGAGCATAAAACATGAGTTTATAGAAAACAGACTGAAAAGTTACAGCAATCATTATAGAGTAAAAAAATGAAGGAAAGAAAGATGATGAACAAATCATTAAAACAAAATGAAATTGAGACAGCCGGAACATAAAATGAAAGGAGATCTGTAATGCGTCAAGAACTTTAAAAACAAGTAAAGAACATTGAACCAATTCTGATAGAAACAGACGTGGAGTCATGTGATCACTTTTCTTTTTAAGCATTAAAGGTGACATATCATGCTTTTTTCATCAATATATATTGGTCTAAGAGGTCCCCAAAACATGTCTTTAAAGTTTATGCTCAAAAAAACACTTTGAAATCAGATTTTGGCATGCCTGAAAAACCCTCGTCTTCAGCCCTACTCAGAACACTCTGTTTTCTCTCTGACCACGCCCCCTCAGGAAGTGGATGTGCCTCGGCTCTCTAGCACGTTGATCTAATGTTTACATGTTGGCTGAATATACACGGCTGCTCAGAGATCGCGTTACTTCAACCCTTTGAATCTGATCCAGAATCTGATCCTGATGGAGAGGCGCCTGCAGCAGGACCTTTCTGAACCATTGGTCACAGATTTAGTGTTTCTTGTTGTTTTATTTATCAGTATGTCGACGTGTGTCTTGGTACACAGCTACAGCTACGACATGTAGCTATGTAGCTATGCTAACTAACGCTAGCACTTATCCATGATAAATAAAAATCATCCACTAGATCTTCAAATCTGCAGACGTGGGAGTAAAACCGACCTTTATGTTTATTAAGACAGCCTGCAACTAGCATGCCTCCCTCCTAAGCTCCTTGTTAGCACACATGTGTGCAGGTAATGAAAAACGGAGGGGGGATTCAGTATTATTTTATACAGTCTATGGGCTGAACAAGCTCCGAGCTCTGACTCCGTGACAGATCGGATATTGTTGTTACGTAACAAAAACACTGAAGTCTGAAACAGCTCGTTTCACACACATTTACAGAAAGGTGTAGAAATCAGAACAGGGGCAAAATGGATTTTTTTCATTCTTGGGGGGTTTGTAGACATGCCAGGGAAACATATTTCAGGTACAGAACCATTAAAAAGTCAATTTTGCATGATATGTCACCTTTAAAACTCCAGCCGCAGCATTTTGGACTAGCTGTATTACAATAGCTGAATTTCAATAGTCTCTGCGGCTGGTGATAAAAGCATGAATTAAAATGTCAGCTCCCATATTTGATACATCAGTTTTTGAGACCTCTACATCATCAGTGTGATATATTGTTTCAGAAAAACCCTGATGTATACAATCAGATACATGCAGTGCACGGATAATCCACCAGGTGTGAGTAATTCATGAACCAGAAGGACGTCACTTGAGACATCCAAAATGTCAGCTGTGGATCAGAGACCCACTCGAGGTTTTTCAGGGATATTTTTACCAATTTTAAAAAAGTTTGGATGAAAAAAAACTTTCAAATTGTTCCTGAAACTTTCAAGAGGAATAGTTACTGGATTGATGCAATGTAAAACTAATTAATATTTCATAACTTAACTTATAGTCAAACTGTGTTGAAAATGTTTGTATGTAAATTGATACAGCAGGTATTTATTTGCAGACCTGTCAATCATAACTGTATTAAATTTCATACATTATTCCTTAAAGCAACATACAGTCTTATTTATTATTTAAGAACATGTTTACATGACACGATTAGGTCAATTTAGAGTAGAAATTGAGATATTTATAACGTATATAATATTTTTATGTGTGCAACCTGCTGTATCATGATGATTAATGACTGGTTGAATGTTGCCATGGCTCCCTAGTAAATAATTGTCTTGTGCTCATTGATTTTCAAAAAAAATTGAACAATTCAGAGAAGAAATATACAACAGATTAGTTTTTTTTTGCTACAAAATAGGTATGATGTTGTCGTGCAATATGGAAAAATATAATTTTCAGGTTTTAAATAACTTTGGGAAAAATTTGAAGGAAACTTTAAGTTTGACAGGCTAAAAATGTTGTTTTATATGTTTCAGTTTGCTTAAAAAAATAAGAAACTTTGAGCAAAAAATATGCACCAAAATTCCTGATGTATCAAATATGATACAAATTAAAACTCATATATGAAAATTGCTGTTTAATTTCCTTTTTTTCCCATCTGTCAGAAGGTCCAATAAAGACTCCGTTTTCAAAGAATCAGAATTTTCTGGCAGTTATTTGATGGTTCAGGCTTTACAGGGTTAAAAAAGTTCAGACTTTTAAGATATTTCTAACATTAAGTTAGATTTAATCACAATGAATGACGTGAAACACGACCAGGACTGAAATCTCTAAAATGTTCTTACAGACTCAGGGTTCTTCACAAAGACTTTGGTGCGTCCCATCTGGTACTGATCAGTCTCCATGTTGACGGAGCGGAGGAGGTGGAGGACCCCCTGCTGCTCTGGACCCCTCCAACATGGCCACGTCTCAGGGGTCAGAATAGCATACCTGGAGACAACAAGTCCATGCACATCATTAAATGTACCAGTGATTGAACAGAGTGTTTGAGGAGTTTCTTCTCTCTAAACTCACCTCATCAGAAACTTAGTGAAGACTCTACGATACGCAAAGCCAGCTCTTCTCACACGGATGTTTTCCCGCAGTCCGAGGTATTCGACCTGATGCTTGGCTCTAGAATCAGACAGAACATCACCAATCATTAGGAGCATTCACTACATGTCTTCATGGGTTCATGTTTGCTGAAGTGTGGATGCTGACCTGCTCTCCTCCCAGTCTCTTGGCCTTTTGGTCTCATTGGGTTTGATACAGCGGATATAATGCGGAGTGCATTTCATCAGCGTGTTCACCAGATCATTCGCTTGTTTCTGTCGGGCACACCAATACACGATCAAAGCATTGTTCCTGTTGTTGTATTTTAATCACATTTTAAGAGTACATCGATTTAAAGCTCCAGTGAGGGAGTTTTGGCTTGCTTTGATTTGGCGCCCCATGTAGACAAATACAGTGGCTGGGAAGTATACTTTTATCACATCACTCCAGTTCTTAGATCTTTACACTGGCTTCCTGTCTGTCAGAGAATAGACTTTAAAATCCTTCTGATGGTTTATAAAGCACTGAATGGTTTAGGCCCAAAATACATTGTTGATCTGCTGCTGTATGAACCACCTTGACCTCTGAGGTCATCAGGTACTGGTCTGCTTCAATCCCAAGAGTCAGAACGAAACATGGTGAAGCAGCGTTTAGTCATTATGCTCCACATATCTGGAACACACTCCCTGAAAGCTGCAGGTCTGCTCCAACTCTCACCTCTTTTAAATCAAAGACTAAGACCTTTTTATATCTGTTACTGCCTTTCTATCTTAGATTATTTTAACTCACTTTAAATTTAATTTTAATGTATTTTAAATTTTCCTTTTCTGTTTTATTATATTTGTCATTTTAATTGTGTTCTTTTATGCTTGTCTGAATGTTTCCAATGATTTTAATGTTTTAATGTAAAGCACATTGAGTTGCCCTCGTGTATGAAATGCGCTATACAAATAAAGTTGCCTTGCCTTGCCTTGTACCAACAGCAGACTCTACTGGAAAAGGAATGTACCAATGATTTTCAAAATAAAAGAGGTCTGTACTATAAAAATGTGCGTAGATATTCAATACTGTCAGCTATATACATTGTGTCGTGAAGGAAAATTTGATTCAGGGGAAAAAATGCATTTGGCATCGTTTTTGTCATGGTGATTAATCAATAATTGATCATTAACATTTCCAAAGATCGATCACAGAAAATACTTGAAATTTACATCCCTTATTCAAACTGATAAGAGAACTCCTCATAATGTGTTCCTGCCAATCACAGCTATATCTGATTTGGAATTTCAAACTAAAAACCATTGAAAATGTAGCCATCTTTTATTTTGAAACTCATTGGTACATTCCTTTCAGAATCTGCCGTTTGTAAATTTGTTTCGGGACTGTTAAAATGGGAATTTATAAAAGTGTTTTATCCTTTGTAAAATTTGTATTGCACTTCACAGCCAACGTAGATGAAGCAAGAAATCTAATCTGTTTCCTGATCTTATCCAGCACATGTTGAAGTGATGCTTTCTGACTAACAATCTCTACTGGCAGGCCTCCCTGCATTCACAGTTAAACCTCTGCAAATGATCCAGAACGCAGCAGCACGTCTGGTCTTCAACCAGCCTAAGACAGCTCATGTCACTCCCCTGCTCATTTCGCTACACTGGCTTCCAGTTGCAGCTCGCATCAGATACAAAACTCTAATCATGACTTACAAAGCAGGAACCAAAACCGCTCCAGTTTACCTGGAACCCCTCATCCAGGTCTACTGCCCTTCTCGTCCGCACACAAGGCCTCAAAATCACTAGCTGGACTCTTCTCTTCTGTTGTCCCTAAATGGTGGAATGAATTGGCCAACTCCATTCGATCTGCAGAGTCCATCTCTACTTTCAAAAGACAGCTAAAGACCCAGCTCTTTAGGAAACACTATGCACTTAGCTAGACTGTTCTCCACTGTTGTCCCCAGTGGCAGATCATGTCTTCCAGCTACAGTTGACTCACACTGTCCTGCTCTACTCTGGGAATCTGTGTTCAGGTCTGGAGTGACCCAGCACTTGGTACTTTGGTCATTATTGTGGTGATGTTAATTGTTGATGATGATAATGGAAGGTCTTAAATTGTTTGGTTGCTTCATTGTAGATGTTCCTTATTTACTTTTGTGCATTGCCTTTACACTGCTTGGCAGTACCTGCACCCAAATGGACTTGAAGCACTTTGTTACTCTTACTGATCTTGTTTCCTCTTGTCTAGATCTTTGCTTGTGTTGTTCTTGTTCTCGTATGTACATCGCTTTGGATAAAAGCGTCTGCTAAATGACATTATAACATTGTAACATTGTAACATTGTAATCTCATCCTGCCATCTTGTATCAGTCATATTTATCACTCACTGAGAATCTGTGTTGTTGAAAATGTAAACAAAGGCTCTTTTGATATACTCCTACTCTGCAGCAGTGCTAAAATCACGATATAGCAATGATGAATCTTTCTGCTCATGGTCTTTTTGCTTCAGTGGGTCATAAAGAGGCATCAGTATTTATTTCACTGTGTTTCATAACCTGCTAAACTCTCCTCACAGGAGCTCTGAGGAACATTACATTCATGTTTACTGCTCACCTTGATCTTTGAGCTGGCTGTGGTGGGTCTGCTTTTCTTATCTGTGTTCAGGTTTTCAGGGAACAAGCTACGGATGAAGTTACTGCAGAGACACATTCAGGAGAATTTTTAATTTTACTGCATTTTTTTCTTAATACACAAGTGAGAAAACAAAATTGGGCATGAGAGGCTTACTATTCACTGCTTTGCATGAGCTCAATGAGGTCAGGGAACAGCACATCCCGGTTTCTCTCACAGAAGCCGTTGATATCATATGATACCTGAGACGACAATGGGCGTTATAACAGCAGTGTTGACTTTAACAACCAGGCAAACATAGTTTATTAGTAAAGAACAATGTTGGGTTATTTCCTTACAGTATTGAGCATTTGTTCTGGTGCTAATCAATCATGTTTTACCAACAACAGATCATGTCTCAAAAAACATCTGCCACCAAGCCTCTCTCTCAGCAGCTCTCCAGTTTAAAATGAATAAAACACATGTTCTTGTCAAAGGGCTGAATCGCTGCTAAAGGAGAGTACGTTTGACTGATGTCAGGTTCCTACCTTTCCAGCGTAGTGATGTATGACAAAGCCAGAGTTCCAGCTGTTGAAATGTTCGTGCGTTCCCACAGCCGCCTGCAGTTTCTGCAGCAGAGTGCCATCTGCGCCCTCTCCTTTGGCGTGCATGGTGGCGCACACATCATCCAGCACACTCATTACACCAGGAGGATTCTGTTGGATCATTACAGCAAACACTCTCAGTTTGTGACAGGTTTCATACATTTGAAAGATCACACTTCCAAGAATTTGTTTCTTTCTGAGGTGGAATAATTATCTCTTCTTTCCTCTCATCTCTAAATAGTGTGGGGGTGTAGATGGAGGCAGAGCGTAAAGCCTGACCTGGCAGACTTCTCAGCATTTCCTGTCCCCCTTTTTTTTTTTACATTTTTATTAGAATCAGCCAACACAACACAAAATAATGTAGCCATTAGACTCAGAGGCAGATCTCATGCACACATATTTCATAAAAAAAAAACAAGCCCATAGTCTGGCAGGGAAAAGCAAAAAATACAAAATTGAAAACGAATAAATGAATAAAAAGTAAACAAACAAATAAGTCAAAATTAATCAAAAGTTCAATAAATAAATACTACATACTAATAAAAAAAAATAGAATATTAGAGAAGTAAAAGAAACACCTTTAAAGAAATATAATTAAATCAATACAATTTTAAATTAAAAAATAAATAAATAAATCAAAGGTAAATACACAAATAAATCGAAATAATTAAAAGTTAAATAAATAAATAAAATAATATTATAGAATTTGAATAAAAGAGAAGTAATAGAAATAAATCTAAAGAAAAATAATTAAACCAATACAATTGTATATTTAAAAATGAATAAATAAATCAAAAGTAAATAAAGAAATAAATAAAAATAAATAAAAAGTTAAATTAATAAAGACAAATGATAATAAAACTATTGAATAATAGAGAAATAATAGAAATGCCTTTAAAGAAAAATAATAAAATAAATAAAACAAAATAATAATAAAGTATCTTTCTTGTACTCTGAATAAAATCTTAGACACTTCTCTTTTCTGTGTTTTGGGTTTTTTGGGGCCGTGTGGTAGGGCAGGTAGTATCAGTGTTGTCACTACCAGGAGCCTGGGTCTGTTGAATGCAGCAATGCTGTGTTCATTGTGTTGTAATATGAAGAGGTTCTGCTTGTGGATCTGATGGGTGGCGGGTACTGGCATGTAGCTGGGTGGTTCTTGGATGCTGGAGCTAACTGCTAAGCCTCCCTGATGTGTTGTGGGCTGAACTAAGCAAAGCACCAGTGATGAAGTGTCTTTCGCTGCACATCTATCTTTGGTTGTCGGGGACATTGTGAACTTACTCATAGAGAATATCGGTACGAGGGCATTATGGGATGGGTTTCTTTACTGAGCACTATAAAACCATAAGTACCTTAAGTTTATTTCAAATTTTCCTTTTTCCTTTTGAGGCGGAACAATCAAATAGTTGAGTGCATGCTGTTCTGAGCTCACCAATTTATTTTCAATAAGGTCGCACACAATCTTGTTGTTGAAATACTCGATGGGAGTCCACTTGATTCCCTCCTGAACATACTCTTCCTGAAAGAAAACAAGAACGCAGACAAAGAAATCTGGTTGAAATGTGTTTGGAGACATCCATCCCAAATCTTCTCCAATTCAGGGTTGCAGGTGTTTATAACATAAATTATTGTACATATTCAAAGAGAAGCTCACTCTAAATCAAAAAGAGGCTCACACTGAATATTGCAGAGGTTTAGGAGAGACGGTATACAAATAAAGAGAATTTAAAAGAGCACTAAATGTCCCTGTTACTACCTGCTCAGCCTTCAGAGTCAGCTCAATAAAGATCTGCTGAAGTTTCTCGTTGACAAAGTTGATGCAGAACTGCTCGAAGCCGTTCCTCTGTCGGGGGAGAACACAATCAAACATCATCATTAAAGAGCACTACATCAAAACCTTCTGAGGATACTGACATATTGTTTTAAGACTGCTTAAAATGTTATGGGAGTGTAGGTAGTTATAGGACAAACCTGGAATATCTCAAAGCCGTAAATATCAAGTACTCCGATACTGAATTCTTCATGTGGTTTTTGAATTGCTTTGTTTATGGCCTGAAGACGACAGAGGGCAGAAGATGAGAGGAAATCAGAAACACATGAAATATAAATTAATTGGTGCCAACATGTTGAGGTTTCTCATTTGGGAAAAACAAAACAAAACAAAACCAAAACCAAAAAAAAAGCCCCAGACAGTATATTTCCTCATTCTGTGTGTGTTGCCACTGTGAGAAAAGTTTCACTACCTCCACCAGGTAGTCAAAGAGTCGAGCATAGAGCGCTTTGGCCAGGGCGTCTCGTGTGTAGGTGGCCTGCTCCTGGTTCAGGGTCACATTAATGGACTCCGACTTCCCTCCCCACTTTGAATCCATCTTCCGGCTCGTCAGCTTGTCCTGCAGGCGGTTTGGGTCGATGCCCAGCAGATACGCAGGAAAGGCAAGCACTGGAACAGAATATTTTAAATCAACACCAACATGTCTGCCGTCAAAAGGAGTCACTGGAACAACAATTTGTTTTTGTTCATTTTCAAGTCTAGAAGTGTGCGGACTGCCAGATAACATATCTCTGTGTAACTAAATGTAACTGCACCTAATACAGACTGCTGTAGCTTTTATTGTGCAGTTCTAGACAGCATCTGTGTGATGGTGATATATATCCACCCTGAATGTAAACACCAATTATCTAGTGTGCAGTGAATCCCTAGACAGCAGACAAAGGAGGAGACAAACAGGGCCGTACTGAGGTACACAGACTCTTTCAATTAGCAGGGTGTTTGTCATGGGACTGCTTTGTCATAGTACGCTTTAATTAACTCACACCCCTCGAGGGAAACACAGCAATTTAAACACCAGGTGGGAATTATGTGTGCATGCATGGATGAGTGACTCGTATGTGCATGCTCCTCACTCACAGTCAGTGCTCTCCACCTTTCCATAGTTTCCTGCCTCTACGAAACTGATGTTCCCCAGGTGGAGGATGCCTGCTATGATCTGCAGCACCTGAGTCTGGATGTCACTTGGGATCCCAATAACCTGCATGGCTTCCTGGAGACAGCAACAGAGAAGAGAAGCAGAGTGAGGGCTGCAGCTTGTAGCATGTGCACCAACAAATGTTAAAGTGTTAATGGAAATATGTTATTGTCAAAAGCAAAGCAGTGGTTTCTATTTGATAGAAATAGTGTCTCAGAATAAGCCATGAATGATAACAATTAGTATTTTTTCACTCAAAAAAAGATTTTTGCACTAAACTTCTTCATTTGAGATATATTCACCTTAATTTGAGTTGTATTAAAGCAGCACTTCTCTAGGTTTAAGACCATCTTGTACTTGAAATAAGATTACAAAGTTTAATTTGAGCATTTTGAGATATAATGTCTTCTCATAGTGAGCTGGATATACTAATATTCAGTCATGTTGTTTTTTAGGATAAGCCAGCTATGCTCTAAAGTAGGTGTTTCATTGTGTGCATGTAGTTTGAGGATGGATATTTTTATCAGATTTAGAAGAAACAGTGCCTGAAAACTGAAACCCACCCTTAAAAACAACAACTTTCTTTCTTTCTTTCTTTCTTTCTTTCTTTCTTTCTTTCTTTCTTTCTTTCTTTCATCAATGGAGCTGTTTTCTGATAGATTCTTCAATAAAATGCATTTACTTAAATCAAGTAAAGGGTTTGTATTAAATCAAGATTATCTGTCTTCTACAAATAAGATCTCAGCTTGAAAAACTAACTTAACAAGATATTTAAGATGTCTTAAAACAAGTCCCTCTATCTTGCTCAAATGTTACTTGTTAAGTAAATTTATCTTAAATCAAGTGGGAGAAGACATTTTGACTAAAAATGAGACAATTTCACTTGGTAAGATTTTGAGTTTTTGCAGTGTACCATAGTCTCTTGGAAGTCTTTGCTGTCGTTGGTGCCATCCACCTTGTAGGTCCCAGACTGGTTGAGGTAGTAGTAGTAGTCTGGTGTCATGATGCCCAAACCCTCCTTCTGCTGTGCGTTGGCGCCCTCTATCAGCTGGAAGACAGCAGTGCAAGTAGAAGATACATTATTTATGTATTTAATATTTCAATTTCTTCTACATGTCTTCAACTTGATTGATGTGAATATAAGAAATGAACACTTCATTTTTAAAAACTGTTTTGAGGAAGTTGTGACTGTGCATCTCTCTCACCTGATAGTAAACATGGAAGTTCCTCTCGTTCTCATTCTGGCTCACAACCCTCGACTTCTCCAACAAGAAGTTTGAGATTTTGCCACCGTCTGGCTCTCCTCCTCTACTGAACTGAATCTCAAAGTATTTCCCCTGGTAGGTGCAAAAATCAATGTCAGCAATCAGAGATGTCAAAATGTCTGCAGATAAATCATGTTTCAAACTATTAACAAACAAATTAAAGCTACACACAGTAAAGTTAAATGAATCTGAGTTACAGCTGCTTTAATGTGAGCACTCATTTTTGTTTTCAGATAAGGAAGGTGATCCCCATGTTTCCCACAGAGCTCACAAACACTCTGCAACACCTCAGTGCACACAGACTCTTATCGTGCTGCATCAGTGGTGACGGAAAACAAATTGATCTGTTGAACTGAAGCTGCATGCAGGCCTCTTTATGTGGTCTAGAGGTGTGAAATTTTAGCATCAGGACCCTACTGATGAGAAGTGATGGGGGTTAAAATGAAATTACTTTCTGTGAGAATGAAACCAGGGGAAACAATGCTTCGGTGTCTGCATTGTAAGACCACAGTTTAAGTCAAGAATGGGTCTGTGGAAATATATTGGACTCCTGTTTTTTCCCTTCCTATGCTGGACAAGATGTCATCCATCAACTAGTTCACAGTGTTGATGAAAAGTTAATTTTCTGACATGAAAACATTGAAACTAACTGACAATTCTCACCATGAGGTCTATAAAGCTGCTGTTCTCAAGCTGTAAATGCTATAACATATTCAATCTCATGGGATGCAATAGCATAAGATTGATTTCTGTGTCATCTGTTGCTTCAAAGTAGAAAGAGTTGCTTTCTATCCCAGTTTTTAAGCTAACATGTGCGATAAGGCCGTAAAGGGAGAGTTAAGTTTAGGTGGGTTTGCATTGGGGAGTTGTCGATTGTAAGTAGAGGAGATCCCAGTCAGCCCGGTCCCCTATATTCAAAGAGCGTCTGCAGAACAGGAAGAGAAGAGAAGCTATCAACCGGTACAGATGGGGTCAGCTCTACCATGTCATTTAGCTACAGTTACACCTGTATACCCTGGTACTATACCATCAGGAATCCTAGTTAGCATAGAAGTTTCTCCTTCTCTTTCTCAGTCTGCAGAGTCTCAATCTTTTTCTGTATACTCAAAAAGGTGTTCTTCTTGTGTCTCTGGTTGTATTTTTGTCTCTTTGAAGCTCACAGACCCAAAACAGCTGATCAGTGCGATACAAGTAGAAGAAGAATCATGTGCAGCTTCTACAAATATAGTCCGAAAGGTTATTGGGTTTTCTGGCGGCCAAATAAAGCACTGAAAAGTCACCAAATAGAACGTACACTTAAACCAAGAATAGAGCTTTGGTTGGACTTTGTGTTAAAGAGCTAAATCACACAGTAAGGCCTTTATTATAAAGTCTATAGGTCGGGCATACTCTGTAGGTTGATAGCCTAGCTTTTTATTTTAATATCTGGAATTTATTTATTTTTATTTTATTTTATTTTATTTTAATTTAATTTAATTTAATTTAATTTAATTTAATTTAATTTAATTTAATTTAATTTTATTTAATTTTATTTTATTTTCTGGTATTTATCTCATTTCATTTTTATGTATTTTATTATAATGATTTCATTTTTAAGTATTTCATTTCACTTCTCTTTATCTTGTTTTGGCCTTTTATAATTTGATCTATTTCAGTTGTTTTCTGTCTCTCTGTTCTTTTGTGGAGCACTTTGTGCGGCATGCTTGAGTGTAAGAAAAATGTGATATAAATATTAATGAGTTAAAAGAGTTGAGATGTTCATACATATTAAACCAATTTGGCTTATTAAAAGTAGTTCTAGTATCTTAAAAATCAATAAGAAAAGTATAAAGTAGAATGAAAGGGAAGTATTTAAGTCTAAAATGTAATAGAGAACTAATCCAATCAAATCCAGCTTTATTTGTGTCGCACATTTCATGCATACATTGATGATCATTAAATAGTAAAAGACTAAGGAAAGAAAGATGATAACCCAAATGTTCTAAAACAAAATAAAAGTAAGACAGTAAGGACAATAAAGAAATAAAGGAATAAACTAAAGTCAGTGAAAAGTTAAAAAATAATTCAGAAATACCTTCAATAAGGCATTGTTGAAAAGAATAATTAAAATGTGGACCGTTTTGAATCAAAATTAAAAGCTATATTAGAAAGTTAAGTCTTTAATTTAGTTTTAGAAACACAGAGAGAGCTTGCTGTTTTGTTGTCAGGAGGTAGTGAGCATTAAAACAGAAAGCTGTAACTATGGTACGTGTGAGGGACACAAGAGGAACATTTAAAAGGGAAGCATTCGAGGACCCCGGTGATCGAGCCGGATCATAAAGTGGAAGGAGATCTGTGATGCATGGATGAGCGAGGCTTTTACGAACTTTAAAAATGAGTAAAATGACTTTGAAACCGATTCTAAAAGAGACAGGGAGCCAGTGCAGAGTGGAGTCATGCGATCACTTTTCTTTTTACGTATTAAAACTTCAGCCACAGCATTTTGGACAAGCTGTATTAAAATAGTCTGGTGATAAAAGCATGAATTAAAAAGGTCTGGTTCTTTGGGTAAGCTGACTGGGATCAAACACACAAGAGGCTAATACACTTTAACTACAAGTGCCTCATAAAGCCCCCCCCCTTAAAAAAACAACTATTCCTTTAAGTCACTCAGAAAATAGATGATGAGCTCTTACTGCTTCATGAGCTTTTCCCACATCAAAAGGAGGAATAGGGCGTTTGTACTGTAGTTTGCATATGTGGTGTTGTTGTTTGTGGTTGTGGTTTATTTTTACAGAAATTGAGACAATTGATTGAAAAAGCACTTCAGACTGCTTCCAAAAAAACAAGGAGATCCCATTAGAGCCAGTGTTAAAATGCACATTTATACAGCAGAAAGAAACATGTTATATGCCTGACTGAAAAAGTAGTTTCAGCGTGATTTGCTAATTTCTTTATTTGTTTTAACTGAGCGAATTAGCTTTTTGTCTTATAACCAATGCGTTTTGATAACAGCAGGGCTGAGAGGTATGCAGAATAAGGCATACATAGGGGAGTGGTTGCTTTGACTGACAGTTTGACACATTGTAGGCAGTAGCTGAGTTTCATTTGACCCACCTCCGCCCTTCCTCAGTACTTGTTTCTAGATTGATTGAGAGTAGTCAGCATTTCCCATGAGTCACCGCCATGTTTGGGTTTTCGAAAGTGTCTACTACATACTGTGTTTGAATTTAGTCTGTAGTATGACTGTTCTGTTGGATCTGTTCTGCAGCATGCTGGGCCAGACCTCACTGGATTTCTGGTTTCAGAAAGTGGAAGTAAACAATGTCCAAGCTGATAGAGAAACTGCTTCTTTAGCATCACTTGGGATTTAAAAAGTTAGGGAGTGGTTTATATGTAATTTAATAGTTTTCACAGCACCTAAAAACTGAGTTCCCCCCTCCCAAATAAGAAGAGAAAAGAAAAAGCAGAATGAGCGCTGTGCATTGTGGGAAACAGTACGCGAGGCAGACTGGTCTGATGCATGCTGTGAAATTTTCCTGAATCAGTAGACATCCGGGGAGTTTTAGCTTACTGCAGATTTTGCTCTTGTTCACATACTACATACTGAATTTTGGCCAAATCAGTACGTACTGCTAGTATAGTAGGCGGTTTCAAAAACAGCCTATGTCTGTGTTTTATACAGTCTGTGGTGCTGAAGCAAAAGTCTTACTCACAAAGCGGCTGGAGTTGTTGTTTCGTACGGTCTTGGCGTTACCAAAAGCTTCCAGCAGAGGATTAGACTGTAGGATGATGTCTTTCACATGCTGCAACAAACACACACAGTGACACAGTGTGAGACACCACATAAATATCTACACCCAAGTTTTAAAGGTGAATTAAGTCATTCTGGCTGTCTCTACCTGAACTTTGGATCCTCCTCCGGATACTTTAGAAATGTAACCCATGATGTATTTGGCAGCCACTGTCTTTCCAGCACCACTCTCACCGCTACCACAACACCGTGAAAAACAGGACACAGCACACCACAAAGCAACATTATATCACTCAAATTACACAAGCACACGATGAAACACACTGTGTTACAACATAACAAAGTCAGGGAAGAGTATGGCACAGAATGAGAGTTAGAAGAGAGCTGTGAGTCTGTAATCACCTGATGATAACACACTGATTCTCTACATCAATCATCATGTTTCTGTACATGAAATCAGTCAGAGCGTAGATGTGCGGTGGGTTCTCATATTGAGCCTGAAGGAAGCAGATGCAGAGAAATGTTTATGGTTCATAAAGTGTGAAAACATTTAATCAAAAAACTAATAATTACTGATAAAAGGCTGAGGGGTTTTACTCACAGCTCCTTGGTAAAGTTCGATCTCTCTGTCAGTGAAATACGGCATCAGTTTGAACGGGTTGACTGAGATCAGCACAGGGCCGATATATGTCTGAGCAGAGAAGTCAAGGAGGGTGAGGAACCAACATGCAACCAACTAGTGTACATTTTCATAAGGCCTTACCAACTTCAGCCTTAAAAAGTCAATAAACTCTTTGTTTCCCCACAAGAATCCATTTAAAACAAAAAATGGGACATGTATACTTAAAGGATGTTTTTGAATTGAGGCAGTGGTTCCCAATGTAGGGGTCAGGACCATTTAGGGGGTTTGGAAACACTGATGAGGGGTCAGGAAATGCCTTCCAAAAACATTTCTGTATTTATATTGAAGAAATCAGTCCTCCATTAGTAAGACATCACCTTGGTACTAGAGCCTTGACTGAAGACGTGAAGGTTGTTATGGACCTTTTAGGTGATACCGGGAAAAACTATTAAACTCTCACAAAGGTCTTAAAGTGTGACCATCTTTAATCCAAATAGAATCAAGTTTACCCTCTATGTTATGAAAGGGAGGTGAGGTGAGACGAGACCCAACTGAAGGGCTCTGCGGCTGATACTAATATTGTTGGACAGGATCCAATATGATAATGTCCGTAGCCTGCCGATTTAGCATGCTAAACGAAGCTAACATTTTAGCCACATTGTTTTGATGCTAACAGAAGCTAACAATTTTACCTCACCTTAAGATCTATAGTGTCAACAAGCAGAAGCTAAATGTGCCGGAACTCTTTACTGCGGATTGATCTGACATGACGTGTGACTCTGGTGTTGCTCATGTTACTGAAAGTTAATAACCGTTGTCAAGGGGTTCTCCAGTGATTTTAACCAATCAGAATCAAGCACCTCACAGAACCAGAAGATCAGTAAGGAAGCTGAATAACAAACGTAATAAAGTGTGAACAATTGCTGAATTATCACCAACATCAAGCATAGCTGAGATCATCGGTAATGTCAATAATTTACTGATATTAATCCTGATGGTGACATTAATGTGTCAATCAAAATTTACAAGAAGTATCAACCTCATGGTGGCGCTGCATGAAGGAAAGGTCAGAGGATCACTAAAGTTGGCATGATCCCTTATTAAGGAACCACAACAGTCTGTACCAAATTTCATTTCAATCCACTCAATATTTCTAGAGATATCTCACTCTGTGACCGTGGAAGTGTACCGTCCAATAGGCTGAAAGCACCATTTAAATGATGATAACCAAATTAGGTAATTATGGGCTGCCGCTGGTGCAATTTAAAAATGATCAGGGGTTGGGGAATGATATCACCTCACACCTCAGTAACTCAGTGTTTCTAAAAACCTGTCATCTCATCGTATGCAGTTAATAATACTCGGTGATATCTCAGATAAAAAAAGACACCAAGAGTCCCAACATGCTGCAGAAGTCGACTTGACTAAAAAGCTGCTTCACTAACGCAGGATAAGACCTTATTGGAAGTAAATCATCTATAACAGTCCAAAGAAGGGTTAACTTGTATTAAATGTTCAGATTATCTCTCAACAGGAACTGTTATATATATATACATATATAAATGTGACTTGTTGCTTCAGTAAGCTTGAGGTGATTTCAGCTGCTTCCCTGACTCTAAATATGGTCTGAAGTTCAGCTGTGCTCACAGAAAACGGAAGTGAGATGTTGAGTCACAAAGTGAACGTAGACGAGGAAGAGTGAAGTTGTTCTAGTTCTTCTCTTGTATGTTTGATTCACTGACTATATGTGTGATTTAGTCTGCGTGTTTATGTGAGATATTCTGTCTTTCAAATGTCTTTTCCATTGATTGAAGGTTTGAGTTAGTAATGAAGCAGACAAGTGATTGATGTATAAACTTCCTGCTTTCATTATGACTTCCTTCACTTCAATAAAGAAAGAGTGAATCTGTTTGGATGCAAATTAGCTTTACTTGTAGCCATTTGTCCTTTAAGTCTGAGAGTTGATGCAGTCAATTAAAAACATTAATGACAGCTACATATAAAATCATTCATAAGACAGTGAGAATGAAGCTAAATGAAACAAGTAGTGTTAGTATCAGTGTGAAGGATACAAAGATGTAGTCGTCCATGTATCTCTTCTTCAGGTTTTCCACGATGGCCTCTTCGGTGATCTTGGACAACAGGACCATGTCGTCCACGCCGCTCTGCTTCACATTTTGACTCTGCCAGTGATACTTGGCCTGAATAACACACCACAGACACACACACACACACACACACACACAGAAGAGAGCGTCCAGTGGAAACGTGAGTAAGATGCAGCTTGTTTGACAAGAGGTAGTCTTTGATTTATAAATCTTTCATCTTCAATTAAATAATGTAAATAAAAACACAGATTTATGAGGTTCAGTTTACCCGTCACACAAAAACCTACTCAGCCTCTGAAGCGGCTAATATCCTCAGCAGAATGAAAAGGCATTTTGCTGTTTGTTTTATATATAAATATACTTCTCCTTTTATTTCCTCTTACTGAGTCTGTATTCTTAAATTATTTTATTATATAGCGGAACTATGTCTGTAGCATGTAAAATGTTTTATGTTCAAAAATGTAAAGAAAATAATAATTAAAATTAATTAAAAGCACTATGAGGAGTTTTTCACCAGCTGAGAAACAGACTGAAACCAACACTGATGCCTCTTTATGACCTTCAAAAGCAAACAAAACCATAAACAACAACACTGATACCTTCTCTGTTGTCATTTTTAAAGTCTTAAACCACTCAGAAAGGGTAGGTGTCAGACCACATGATTGACATTTGGCTTGAGAAACATCCTTTTCCGGCTGTTTTCTTGGCAAATAATCACATTGAGTGATACTTGTGGCTGTTAAAAGACAGTAGGGTGAGGTTTTTGTTGAAAACACAAATTTTGCATGTACAGAACAAGAGATAAGAGGTAACACTTTGTCCACAATGGGGTGCCAAAATTGATATAAATCAAAAGTTCCTCAACAGCTTTAATCTCAAAGGATTAAAAAAATGTTTACATTTATTTTTCAGTGAACAAATTTGTCTCGTAAATTTAGAAGACAGAAATTTAAGACTGTTGAAATAAAATTTAAAAATTCCTGTGAATCCAGATTTTTGTGTCTTTGCTGAATTTGACATCTCAGGCTCCTCTAGTAAATACAAATCAAGAAAGAGCTGTTAATGAGACTGAAATGAAAAAAAACAATCAAGAGAGAAATAATTAAATTAAAATTGTGAAGAGTGAAGAGCCAGGAAGACAACTGGGTATTCAGAAGTGTCTTGCAAAGTAGGTAAATGATGTCTGGCATCAGTCTGCATGTACATTTTAAAAATGTCACCCACTGTGGGTGCCACTAAAGGAAGCTGTGGCTGTTTGCTTAGCAACAGGTCACAGATGAGGTGAGCTAATATTCTATGAAAAGATATTTTAGAGAAGCACCACAGTGCTTCTGTGAAACTACAAAACCACCTAACAGCAGAGCTGACTTGAGCTTTAATGACTGTTGTGTTGTGAAAAGATATAATTAAAGGGTGTCACGCAGACCAGGACAATCCAGGTGAGGTAGATGTTGACACCTTGTTTCAGCACCCTGAGCTGAGTCTGGGGTTTTTCTCCTGGGTGTGTTTGATGTGGGGAGTCGTGTCAGTGCCATGTTGGTTGAAGTTGGTTGAAGTTGGTTGAAGTTGGTGGAAGTTGGTTGAAGTTATCAGAAGTCTTGTGTCAAAGTTTAGTGGTTGAGACACTTTAGTTCATTGATTGGAAACATTTACCCACTATGAGACTGAGCCAATGAGAAAGAGAAGAATATTTGTGGTTTAGGCGTCAGCTGAGAAATTTATTTCAACGCTACTAGAGAGCTTAAAATTTCCCACCTCGCTAGAAATGTCAGCGTCCAGTTTAAACATCAAAAACATAATAATAGGAATTAGGTCAAGCTCCATTAATTCTAGGCTCCAACTAATTCAGCTCACCGTCATTTATCGATTGCACTACTCCAAAACTCAGTTCAACAGGATCTTTCCCTCCATCTCTGCAACATGTGACAGGTGTAAATCTGGGTATGAGACCCTGGGTCATCTCTTTTGGTCATTTCCTAAACTCAAAAACTTTTGGGTTAATATTTTCCAGCTGTAAAGCAACAGATATAACAATCATTTGTCCCCTGATGGCCTCTCTGTAATATTGGGTTGCTCTATGTCTTGACTCTCCCCTCTGCGACGCAGCAGGCCCTGAGGTTTGTCTTGGTGGTAGCGAAAAGAGTTATTTTAAGAGAGTGTAAATCAGCCTCTCCTCCCTGCTATAAAAAGTATCTGAATTATATGATTTCCTGTTTGTATCTTGAAGAAATCCAATATACAATGTCAAATACCCATTCTAAATTTCTTAAGATTTGGGGACCCTTTGTGGAGTTGATCAGGAAGGAGAGAAGTCAGTCTGAGAACTAACTATGACAGTATACTGAACAGCATTACAATAAGGTTACAATGATATTGTGTTGTGATATTCTCTGATCCCTGCTCTTTTGGCCTCACCATGGACCCCTCATAACTTTACAAGGACTTAGCCTGTTAGCATGGAAGAGACGCAGCTCACGCTGTTTTAGATCATGCTATATTTCATCACAGATGGATTCACTGAATCAACACGTGAGAGGAGATAAGCTCAACAAGCCGTGGCAGAGATCGCCGGTGTTTTGGTTTAAACCGTGACCCTGTTTACTGCCGACTTTCAGCCGGATGCGTCCCTCATAAACGTCTTTAGACGATCATTAAATATCTGATGAGGATATTGAATCTTAAAACTCCCTCTGTGTTTCAACAGCTGTGTAAACTCCACAAACACTGACACGTTCAGCTGAAGGTCTCCAGTTTACAGGGTCACTTCTAAAACCGTAACACCGGGAGAGACACATTCACGGTGCGCTGAGAGAAGACTACTGTTACAAGCTGCTAAATCAAGAGAATCACAGCTTCTTCTTTTGAAAAGTACACACACATACAAAAAAGATAGAACAAATAAAAACTAATGAAAGAAAGAGAAATCAAGTGAATCACAGATGTGTGTGATGTTATTGTGGACGGCGGGCAGAATAAAAACACTGCGGTTAATCTACCAATCAGACACGTTCAGCATCGCAGACCCTGCCCCCTAAAAGCCCCGGGGGCTTTGAAAAGTACTACCCCCCAAGCAGGGGCTTTTTAGGGGGGAGATTATCTACCCCTGAACTAAATTTAGACCCTGGTTCCTCCGGTCGAAACGCATGTAGTTCCGGGGTAATGTTCCTCCGGTCGAAATGCCCCTTTTCTGTGGACTCTACTTCTAGCCATTCATTTATTGGTGGACCATCCATCAATGTGTGGACTGACACGGTTGCACATCTTATCTCTTTTTCTGTCAGTGTTTTCTTTTGTTGTGTTTATCTTTTTTTTGTGCGTGTATGTCCTTATATGTATGTTGTTATAAATATAACAAATCTTTATAAATAAAGTCTTTAAAAAAACAAAACATAATAATATTTAAAGCCTTTTGTTTGGTTCAATTATTTGGGGGGCATTCTACTGTGGCCCTGAAGGTTAATAGTAATAAATATTTCAAAAGTGCAAAATAAAGTTCAGAATCACAATATACATTTCAGAGACAGAGACATATGTCTCCTCTCTCTTTCTGTCCTTTTTTTGTTGTACCAGATCTCACATCAGGGATAAAACTAGAAGGAAAATAAGTGATAAGAAAAAATAATAAATAATAATAAAAAAGAGGGGTAAAATAAATCTGTGATTCTGAAATTTATTTTGTGATTCTGAAATGTATTTTGCGCTTTTGAAGTATATATTACTATTGGCCTTCTGCCTTTAATTGATAGGACAGCTGAGGACGGACAGGAAATGCGGGGAGCAGAGAGCGGGGGGGATGACATGCAGCAAATGGTCAAGGCCGGGAGTCAAGGCTTGGAGTCAAGCCTGCCGGGAGTCAAGGCCGGGAGTCAAGCCTGCCGGGAGTCAAGCCTGCCGGGAGTCAAGCCTGCCGGGAGTCAAGCCTGCCGGGAGTCAAGCCTGCCGGGAGTCAAGCCTGCCGGGAGTCAAGCCTGCCGGGAGTCAAGCCTGCCGGGAGTCAAGGCCGGGAGTCAAGGCCGGGAGTCAAGGCCGGGAGTCAAGGCCGGGAGTCAAGGCCGGGAGTCAAGGCCGGGAGTCAAGGCCGGGAGTCAAGGCCGGGAGTCAAGCCTGCGTCCGCTGCAAAAGGACTATCCTCTGTACATGGGATGCAAGCTTCGACCGCTAGGCCAACGGCGCCCCAATGCCTTCTGTTTAAGTGGTTGCATAATAAATGTGAACATGACATATGTTGTGTATTATCAGTGTTTTACATCTAAATTCAAATTCCCCAGATGAAGCAGTGATCTAATTAAAACACATAAGCGAAATCAAAAGCGGTGTTGAGGTCTCTACGATATTAATAATCTCTTTCATCCATGTGTCTGTTTTCTCTCTTTAACTTATCATCACAGACTTCCGGGAAGAGTTTGGCTTCATGTTATATTCTTCAAATTAAGGACAAGTTCTTTAAAATGCACTAAAAGAAGAGTGTTACTTCACTTCTCTGTACTTTCCAACTTCTCTTCAGTGCATGCGTCACTTAATCCCAAGCCTACTGCTTCACTCTGAAGTTAAACTATAAAGAAGTGGATGACGATCATAAAGTTAAATGTTCAAAATGTTAAAGGGTAAAGGATTATTTGACACTGTTGTTTCTAAGAGATGTCACTCAGAGAGAAGTAACTCACTGTTTATTGCAGGTTATTCTCTGCAGTGGTTTAAATCATATTTAGGCCGTAGTGTTTATAGAAGCAGGACTCTGAGTTGAGTGAACAAACAAACAGTAATGCCCACGCTCATGGTCATGAGGGAACATGTCACCCAGTGTAACTCTGTCAGTTGTTTTTAATGGCTTCTAATCTAAGATGGAAAGAATACACTAAATACAGGTAATTGTCTCAGTGCTGAAACCCTCAGACATGTTAAATCCACAAGACTCACACTCACACTGAACAGCTGTTGAATATCTCTTCTCAAGATCACAGGTTTGAGTGTGAGATGGTGATTTCAAGAAGCTCTGCTGCTTCTTGCCAAACTGCATCCTTCCTCTTTTATAGTACATCAGGGCACACACTGAATCAGCTACTGACTTCTGGGTCATGACAGGGTAAGACGATTGGACGGTCTGAGAGTAACAGTGGTCAGGTGTGCTGGACGAACATCTGGGGCGTGTAGTCAAACGGTCAGCATGCTTTAATTCAGGCGGACGTCTACTTAGTTTGTCTTGGGAAAAGATCAAAGTTGCTGGAGATCAGTAGATTAGTTAAACATAACACCTCCAATATATGATGATTTTTGTGTATGATAATCTAAAATGAGTCATCGTGACTTTGGCTTACACAAGAGACACCAAGACGCATCTCCAGAGTGACAGTCTTGTGTTTGAACCGATGTTGTGTTCAGTCCCCAGTCTCCATCCTGATGTAACTTCAGGTGCATTTTGACCAAGAGTTCCGGGGTCTTTTAGCCCCCAGAACTACTTTCCCCGGAACCAAAAGGTTCCTGTGCCCCCATTGTTGTCTGCGTTTCGACCGGGAGCTGAAGTCCTGGGTACATTGTGCAAATCAGGCCAGTTATGTATGGAGAAAAAATTATGACATTAAATAAGATTTTGAAATCTTAATAAAAAACTTAACTAGTTTGCATTCCCAGGAACTCCCTCTGTGTTTCAGCAAACTCCACAAACACTGTTACATTCAACCAAAAGCCCCGGGACCTTTGAGATTATCTACCCCTGAACTAAATTTAGACCCTGGTTCCTCTGGTCAAAACGCATGTAGTTCAGGGGTAAAGTCCCTAGTTCTTGGGTAAAGTTCTTGCGGTTGAAAAACGCCTTCTGACCTTTGCTTCTGTCATGATTATTACGACCACTAGAGGCCGCCTTTTGGAAAACCTTCTTGAAGCACAATCAATGCTCTGCTCTCGTGTATTATTTTGACAGCTGGGATGTTTTTGTTTACTATAAACAGCAATCGCACAGACTGTGCAGATGTTAGCTGTAGCATGGTAAAAACTTCATGCATGTATGAGAGCTTGTCTGAGTGTTCATCATCTCAGGGGCTGAAACATGAAGACAACTCATTTACTTCAGGCTTTAAAAAAACTGCATTGCAAAGACCAAAACTCAAGGCTTTAAAGCAGGAAGTGGTGATGCCAAATTAGCCGTGTCAAATGTTTATAGGGTCTGTTTTTCTCTCATGTCTACAAATTCACAACACCTGGGATTTTAAAAATGTAGCTCTAGTGAAAGTTCAGTTCAGAGAGGAAGACTATAAAAGCAATCACAGCAGTTGTTTAACTCTCCTCTCCCTCATCCAATGGCTCACCTGCTTCCAGCTGCACGCTCCAGAGCTGTCATTGGTTAATTAGCGGCGGCTGTCATCCAGTAGCTCAGTGGCACGCCCTTATCGTCAGCCTATCAACTTTCTGCTGACTTTTTAAATGTGTCTCTCTCTCCAGCTAGTTCATCTTGCATTGATGGTGTGCACCCCTCCACCCCTCCACCTCCCCATCTCCACCTCCCCATCTCCACCTGGTCTCTGCAAAGTCTTCAATTCCTAGGATCCATCAACCACCACCACCAGAGTCTGGACTCTAGGGGGATTTCTTCTGCTGCCAAATTCACACATCCTACGCTCACAAAAGTATCCCCATAGAGTCCTTACGCCAAAGATTTCTGTCAAGTTTCATTATTCATTAAGTTGTAATAAATAACATTTAATATTCAAAGTGTGTCTCCTGATTGAAATGGCCACCAGCATGAACCTGACCTTCCATGACTTGGTATGCAATCACGCCACATCTGCTCCTGTGGGAACACACAGTCAGACCTGGAGTTTACTTCTCGTTCATTTGTCCAAAGACTAATGTGCTTTAATCAATCCTCTCAGATTGCAGCATCAATAGTCTCCTTTATGATTTAGACGTCTGAACTGTTAGCAACTGTCATGGCTCCCAAACTCTCAACAGCTACCAGTTTTTACTAGCAATCATTTTTGGTATGTGGTATGTCAAGTCTTCTACAGATTTATACCAAACATCCAACACCGAGCTACTTCACCATGATGGAGGATGTGTGGTATCCAAAGTGAAGTTTTGGTTCTGGTACACAAAGGCAGATGAAACTGCAAATGAAAACTAGCCTGTTCCGCTAAATGTGGCTCATTAACATAATGGACAAAGTGCTCGTTATAAGAAGAATAATTCAGAATATGATTCTTTAAAAACCTCTAAACCTCAACAAAATAAGGTATCTTTAAAATCAGCTGACCTCAGTGTGATCAGCTGTTATTGAGAAAAACTTTTCTGCTCTTCAGATGTGAAAAATCACAAGTCACACATTCATGTTCGGTTAGAAATGCTAATTTCTGAAGCTTGCAGAGCCAAAAACGAAATGTCAGTCATCAATGTCGTGTTGTGGTTTATTGCAGCTGTGATCTGAAAACATGTCCGCATTAAGCTGGGACTTTTGGCACAGTTACAAAAAAAAAATAGAGCAAACCACTCAGCTGTTATCTCTGCGTGTGTTGCTGCAAGTCACTTCAGTGTTTGCAGTTCAGTCATTTTTGCTCCACATCTCTCACTTCTGACTCTTATTTTGAAAGGATGCAAGCTGCAGTATCAAGACAATCAATTTAAAACCTCTCAAATGTATCTGAACAGGTGGCTTTCAAAGTCTGCTGGCTGTATGATATGGCTTTCACAAAGAACCTGAGGTTTGGATGTGTGAGGACCGTGCAGAGGGTGAGGAGGAAGTGTTGTGACAGAAACTACAGGCCTCTCCTGTCGTCCACTTCCCCCTCACACACACACACACACCTCGTTGCCATCTCTTGTGAAACTCAAACTCTGTACATGCTACAGCTTCTCTTCCTGCAACTGCCTGCAGCTTGCTTTACTGCCCCCCCACCAACCCCACCAACAGGGCACAAACATCCTAAAGAGATAAATCTTAGAAACTGAGATTACAGTACAGCCACTTGAAACCAACATCTCTTCCAGATGATGTCCCTTTCTGCTTATTTAAATATGAATGACACATCTAATGCTGATTTCTTGTCTTAGCACTCCTACATTTACATTTTAGGAGTCCAAACTTATGTTTTGAAAGTTAAATATGAGAATAAATCAAGCACAGCAGCAGAAATTTGCTTCCTTGAGTGTGTCTCATTGAAAGGGTTTGTCATGAAAAAGAGGAAATTCGTTTGTTGCTGCTGCTGGAGTTGAATTTCCCTGCAGAGATGGCCTCTTTGAAGAAACAAATCCCACCCATCATCTTTTAAAAACTACATTTTAGGCCTTCTTACACTGAAACTACAGACATGAAACACAAATTACAACGAGCTGTCGTCACTTTCAGAAACTTCTATCTTGTAGAGAAAGCTTCAAAAGCCAGGATGAACATTTTTGTGAACAGGAAACATGAGAGACAGCCTTTTTAGGAGTGAACACACAAACCAAGTGAGTGAAGGTGTGTGGAAGAAGGAATAGAGGTGTGGTACTGTACCATTGTTCCTATGGGCCTCTCCTCCTCAGGTGTCCACTGTCAAGAGAGTGTGTGCGTGTTGTTAAAATCCACAGGTGGAAGTCCTCAGGCTGCAGCCATCTCTCTCACACATACACAGCAGGACAGTCAGCCAACAGCAGCCAGCTAAAATCTACAAGACATCCACTGCGACAATTCAAACACCTACTTCCTCATCCTCCCACAGATGCACTGTGTGAAACAAGAACTGTGCTAAGACAACACACACACACACACACACACACCACGCAGAGTTTAGCCGCTACTTCTGTATTTCTGTCGTCAGAGGGAGGACGAAATAATGACCAAACAAGCAGCGTGATACGATTCAACAACAATGATGCAGAGTGATAATAATGAGCTGCTTCAATCTGTTGCCCAATGATGGTGTTTCAGTTGTGAGCTGCCAGCTCCACCCAGCCTGTGGTTACTTCTCTGTATGTTTGTGTCAGAGGATCTGCTGCTTCCAACGCCCAGGGTTACTGATACAGGGTCACACTGAGTGCACACTCACACACACACATCTGTCAGCGGTGTGTGTGTGTGTGTGTTTTTGGAGGAGACACATTTTTTTGTTTTTGCTGTTAAATCTGATTTGGGTGAGAGCAGCGCGGTGAATCAAGATGAATGTGGATCCAGTGGTAACTTTCAGGAAGTGGTCTGGAAACCTGTGAATGGGAGCAGGAGGTAGAAGAGGACACACACTCAAAATATGTAAATTAAATCATGAATGTAGTATCTAGTTCTGCATCATTCTACATCCGTTTAGTAACTTTCTGTCTTTGCAGAAACTCTGCCCCTTTCTGTGAACTCTTTTCAATTCTCTTGTTGACATTTTGCATCTTTTAGGGCTCTTGTATCTCTGTAGTGACTTTTTTTTTTACATCTCTCTAGTCATGTTGTATCTTTTATGGTCTTTCTGCATGTTTTTTTTCCTCCATCCAGTTTCTTCCACTCATCTCCAGCAGGTTGGCTCAGAAGTCCATCTCCGAATCAACATTTTCAAGCTTTTCCTGGGATCTCAAGGTCTTCCCAGGCCAGGTGAGCTGTGTGTGTCTCCTCCCAGTTGGACGTGTCTGGAAATCCTCTAAAAGCAGACAGACATGAGGCATCTTCATCAGACGCCTGGACCACCTAAACTTGCTCCTGTTAATCACTCAATCTTTATTTATAAAGCGCCAAATCACAACAAATGTTATCCTCAGACTCTTTCCAAATAGAGCAGGTCTAGACCGTACTCTATATTCTATTATTAACAAAGACCCAACATCAAGACAGGCTAAGATCCAGTCCCCTCTTACAAAGAGGACTCAGTCTGATCTCATCTTAATCCACCATGAGCAGAGCACTTAACAAAGACCTAACATCAAGACATCATCTGCAGTCAGGCTAAGCAGGTTGGCTTGGATGTCGCTCTCCTAAGCAACATCTTCCAGCTTCTCCTGGAGACCCCAAAATGTTCCCAGGGCAGATGAGATACCAATGTGTAGTCCCGCTGTGTGCTCTGGGTCTGCCCTCAGGTCTCCTACCAGTTGGACGTGCCTGGAAATCCTCCAAAAGCAGACCCCCTGGGAGGCATCCTCTTTATTTACATATCGCCAAATCACAACAAATGTTATCTGAAGACTCTTTCCAAACAGAGCAGGTCTAGATCGTACTCTATGTTCTATTATTAACAAAGATCCAACATCAAGACCGGATCAGATCCAGTCCCATCTTACAAACAGGACTCAGTCTGATCTCATCTTAATCCATCATGAGCAGAGCACTTTGCAGCATTTAGCAAGTTACAGTGGCAAGGACAAACTTCCTTTAACAGGCAGAAACCTCCAGCAGGACCAGACTCATGTTAGACACACATCTGCTGAGACCTACCGTGTTGGAGAGAGGGATAGAGGGAGATGAAGAGAGAGAGAGATGATAGTGGTGAGACGGATAGTAGTAGTTGTAGCAGCAGCTGGAGTCTGGCACGTCCACAGCAGCAGAGATCCAGAGGAACCTACGAGACAAGGGAGCTCAGGGACTCCAGGAAGGTCTATGGTTAGTGACTCTAATGGGACAGGAAGGGGTTAAGTTAAGTGACAGGCAGAGAGAAAGGGAAGAGAGGATCCCAGTGTGTTGGTCTAAGCCTATAGTAGCATAACTAAGAGCTGGTCCAAGCCTGATCCAGCTCAAAATATAAGCTCTATCAAAAAGGAAAGTTTGAAGCCTACTCTTTAAAGTAGAGAGGGTGTCTGCCTCCTGGACCCTGACCAGTAAATGATTCCAAAGGAGAGGTGCCTGATAACTGAAGGCTCGACCTCCCACACTACTAGTACAGTAACAGTTTATTGAATGAACCCTGTCTTGTTTGCTGCTGTGAGGAATGTCTCAGCCTCAGACAACAGTAGGAAACGGTTGCTTCATCTTTTCCATGAAGGCGGTCGGATCCAGAAATAGACGACCATCACTGATGATCTCAGCCTCTGTCTGGAGGCTATTTTAACTCACCCACTGCCAAACCTGTAATGCTGATACAAATAACAGAAAGATGAATGGAAAAAAGAGAAGTCAAAAGTTCTTAGAATCATCAATGCACCTTGTTTAATCACTTTAATATTTCCTTTTAAAAAAGATGTACAAAGGGGACGTATGGATTCATCTTCTATAGAATGAGACAACATACAGTACATGTCACGTTATAATTATCACGTGTAAAACAAAAACAAACATTAGCGATACCGTCCCTCTTATTTACTCGGATAAAACGGGCTCACTCCTCAACGTGAACCTTGAATATAGGCACAGGTGGATACAGAGAAACAAACACGTACATTTGGACACGGAAACAGGATATAATCTGGCAGAGAATGTGCAACTGAAAATGTTTCAGTTCATTTTTCCATAAACTCAGTCTCTGATAAACGTAAGGTGATTAGTAAGTTTTGAGAAATACAACCAAAATGAACCTTTAATTCAACATTACCATTGTTGCTGTTCTCCATGTGGGAGGTTTGGAATACTTTGTGATATTTGAAACCTTTTGCATAAGCTGTAGACCAAAAAAACTGATTCTAGCCCCCCTTAACCTTTGATAAGAATACAATTTTTGTTGTCTTGAGGGTCAAAAATGAACCGCCACCATGTTAACAAAAAGATAAAACACAGAAAATTATCTTTTTTTAAACTTAGAATTTCCTAACTTTAACACACTACTATGAGAAGACAAATGAAGCATTATCTTTGTTTAAATTTAAACTACAGACCACTGAGGGACAGAAACTGTAAGTAGGGATGCACCGATCCGATCCTGGAATTCGATATCGGCCAGATCGGACTCAAGAAGCTAGATTGAATATCGGTGACAAGGGGCCGATATATTGTGCCGATCCATATGGCAGATCTATTCATCTCAGTTCTATGCTTTTCTGTGTTTACAACACCCATGTGCGTCTCCTACGTCATCAGCACCGGCTGGTCTGTGCATTTTTGCCTGGTGGAGCATGATGGAGGATAACTACAGAGGCTCTGCAGTTTAGCTGCATGTCACGCTTCTTTTGCTAACAACTCCACTGGAAACTTGCAACATGTGCAGCGCTGAAAAATATAATGGAAGCCCAAAGGAAGAAGTTTACGTCAGCTGTAGCCGACTGCAAAATGAAGATTAACTCACCAAACTGCTGGTACACATTTATAATGTCTTGATTAATGATACTGTCAGTTTAAAAATGTTCAATTTATTCTGGTTTACAAAGTCAGAATAGCCTGAAGTTGCCAAAACATGATTATATCCTCTCATTAAGGAATAAAGATTGTTAAATTAATACTGTGATCAGATCGTCTAGTGTCGATATCAGCAAATACCAAAGCCTAGGTATCGGTATCAGGACCTAAAAAGTAGGATCGGTGCATCCCTAACTGTAAGGGGCTGTTTTTTTAAACCCAGCAGTCATCATTAGATACCAAAAATACAATCATACACTCAGACATTTTTCTAACTTGTAAAAGGGAAACCCCAAGTGTTCACAACATGTAAGATAAATGGCATGTCTGTTCTTATTTTAATGTTAAATTTGATTTAAGTTGTTTTGTTTCAGGGTTTTGTAAAAGGTGGTCGATTTTGAGAAGTCTCAGAAAACAACCTCTTCATTTTTTAATCCCAAAAATGTTGGAATAACATATTTTGTGTTGGTTCTTTCAGAAATGTTTACAGTATCTGACATACTCCTGTTACTTGCACAATAAACTGCATTTGTGGATTTTAAGAGGTAATGTTAACCCAAGATCTGAACCCAATGAGGACCCCTGCTGGTGAGTGAAGGGTCAGTTACTGCACTTAAAAGACTGCTATGATAACAAAAGGCTCAAACTGAATACTACAAACTTAAAAGGAACAGATGTTAAAATAATAAATCAGAAACAAAGACAACAACACTGAACTATTAGCACCAATCCAAACCAAAGCACCACAAGAAAAGAAAAAAAAAGGAACAACACTGCAGCTAATCCCTAATAAAGACATAAAGACGTACTGTAGCTTCCTGTCTTTACATGAAAGGGTATGACATGTGGTGATACACAGAGCTACTGTCAGCAGAGATCAGTGTGAACATGTGTGATGCAGTCCGGTCAGAGAAGAGTTCAGAGCACAGCGGACGTCACAGCGATGACTGAGCTGTGAGACTCTGAGGCAGCTTTTCTAAAAGTGTCTCTGCAGGACGGAGGACGGCTGAGACAGCGTTTCATTGAAGCTGTCAGAATATGTATTTGATGAGATTGAAGTGATGACTAATCTGAGTCAAGTGACACTTAAATCACATCCTTAAAAGGGGAAACACATACAACAGCATATTCTGTGTCTGACGTGTGATTACGTCTGTCATCTTAAGTAAGACTGCTGAGGGGATTTTATTTTGAGGAGTGTTGACTCGGCACTGACCGCAATAAAAGATAAAGACTGAACAGACATTTTAGAAGCCAAATATCCTCAGGACACAATTCATAAGTTGATGATGAGTCAGTGTTTTTGTTTACAGCCTGTTTTTGTCTTCGCTCCAGGTCGAGGATCACACGGGATGAGTTTAAATTACTTGGAGACATTTAGGGCAGCAATCTTTGCACAGCAGATCATTTCTGACAGCCATAAACACATCAGATCTGTGCCACAAAGATATCAAATATTTTATGGGTGTGTAAATCCATCCTCAGATTATCACTCCTGCTATAAAAAGCAGTGCGGTCAGAGGTCTTCCACTCCTCCTCCTCCTCCTCCTCCTCCTCCTCACTGGGCCTGTTCCTGCTGGCAGAGCTCACTGTGCCTCGCTGTGCTCAGAATTTATACTCACAGTAAAAGTTACCAGTATTGTCAAATGAGTGGAAACATATGGTGAAAACAAACTCCACAAAAAAAAAAAGACAGAAAGAAATCTACAGCACAGCTCGGGGTGCTGAGGGGTTCTCAGATACTGACACTCAAGGCTTTTGGACGGGAGAGTTTGCATAGTTTGGAGGACAGCTGAAGGACTCTGCAGGTTGTGTTCACCTCCATCTTTAAAAACCTGCATTGTAATGGTGGACTTGAAATTAGACCACAATGGACGGATTGTCTGAATTAGAAAAACGGTGTTCTAACCTGTGATGCAGATCAAGAAGTGTCCATGGTGTTTGTTTGTTTTCATTGCTGGATTACATCACTTCAGTGTCTCTGTTTGTGGTACGAATGCAAATGAATAAAAACCCCTCAGGAGGTCCAAAGTTGGCAGCTCCTCAGATCAACTTCTAAAACTGTTTATTCTAAAAAACTTGAGCTAAGCCGAGTCTTTTAGGTTCTTTTAAAAGCTGCAACACTAAATCTGCCGTGTCCACTAACGCCATTTTTTGTGCTGGCAGCGCCTGTTTTATATTCAAATCCAATGTGATCCAGCATTTTCCATTTCCAGCGCAAAACCTCCCTCATCGTCTGATGATTTTTGGAACATATCAATGTCACTTCTTGATCACTGACCAATCAGAATCAAGAAGGGGCAGGACTTCTGATATAAGCTTTGTCAACAAAAATGGCGGATGCTATGGTATGTTGGGCTGTGTTCGAAACTGCCTGCTATACTATCAGTACGTACTGATTTGGGCAAAATTCAGTATGTAGTATGTGAACAAGAGCAAAATCTGCAGTATGCCAAAACTCCCTGGATGTCTACTGATTCAGGAAAATTTCACAGCATGCATCTGACCAGTCTGCCTCGTGTACTGTTTCCCACAATGCACAGCACTCGTTACGCTTTTTCTTTCTTCTTCTTTTTTTGAGGGGGGGAACTCAGTTTTTAGGTGATGTGAAAATTATTAAATTCCATATAAACCACTTCTTTACTTTTTAAATCATAAGTGATGCTAAAGAAGCAGTTCCTCTGTCAGCTTGGCCGTTGTTTACTTCCGCTTTCATAAACTGGAAATCCAGTGACGTCTGACCCAGCATGCTGCAACAAAGATCCAACAGAACAGTCATACGACATACTAAATTCAAACGCAGTATGTAGTAGGCAGTACCTACTGAATACTACATTAGTAGGTAGTATGCAGCAGGCCGTTTCAAAAACAGCCTGAGAAAAGTTTGTTATATGAAGGTACAATTTCAAAGTTTAGAGATGCTGCTAATGCTCTGACATGATTTCTATCAACAGTTTTTACAGTTTCTTGATGAAATGCCCTTGAATGAAAGCAAGTATGAAGCACACATAGCATTAGAAACACTGCTTAAAAAACTGAAGTGCCGTGGGACTACTTTTGTGACTGTACACTGGTGAGAAGGGCTCTGAAATTGAGGTCGTGGGCGCTCCCAGCACAAAAACAAAACGCCTTAGTGGACACGGCTCCTATGTGAAAATGTCCCTGTGAGTTAGCACTGGTTTTACACACGCTGACCGTGTCACTGTGTGTCCCGTGTTTCTGTAGAGCTGATAGCATTTTAGCGAACGAACCAAAATGGCAAGACGATGGCGGCTTCACTGCAGCGACTCATTTATAGCTTCCACAGAGAAATCAAGTCAAATCACATCAACACAAACATAAAACACACACAAGTCCTCCAACTGCTGACACTTTGTGCAATTCAAACTCTGCTCATACTTCAGCCGAGTAACAGCGAGGAGGACTCAATGAATACGTCTGATACGAAACAAAGGCATAAAAACATCGTGGTCAAGTAAGAACTATTAGATAACAAAAACAAACCTTTCATTTATAACGTATGATGTTCCTTTTTATGGACGAAGATATCTGGAAAATCATTTTCTTTACAAAGTGGATTTCTTAAATTCATGACTAAACAAGTATCACCTGTTGACATCCAGGTGTGAGAGAGTACGGAGACCAACCCTGCGGCCAAACTGAAATATAGTAGCACCAAAATATTACAACAGAGGGATCGTTTTGAGAGACAGAGAGTTCATCCTTAGAGAAACGATGTCTCTCCAGGTTTCAGCAGCCCTCCCCTCCAGTGGAATGTAAAACTCAGCCCGGCACCAGAGAGGAGACTGGCTCGGGCTAGAAAAAGGTCCAGTAACGGGACCGGGTGTCAGTCTGACAGCGTCCCGGTTAACCCTCCTCTGACGGAGGCAGTGTGAGGGCTGCTGTAAAAGGCTCAGTGGGAGGGTTTTCAGGTTTACTGTGAGTGAGTGTGTGTGCGTGACCCCAGAGAGGCAGGCTGTGTGTCCGTGTGGTCAGTGTCCCTGGCACGTCTTGCAGCACATTTGCCTGAAATACGGACGGCTGCAGAACTTGAACCTGAGCACCATGGGGCAGTAGGCCACAGTGTTCACATCTTTACACTCTGTGGGATGAGAGACGAAGAACAGCTGAAATACTGCACTCATACTGACTGATTATTACAGCTCAGTGTTTCAAAATGTGCAGGATTTCATTCAGAATATTAAAACATCGTCATTTTTTAATTGTTTAAAGACAGATTCTGATTTAATGCATGCAAGAATAACTAGAAATAAGTAGTTCTAGATACGCAGACTATAACTGGAGATGAAAGTAGATGCACATGTTATTATTCTATATCTCTTTTTAATGTCTGTTACTAACAAAAAATGGTGCAAATGTGCTGCAATCCTTTAGAGTCTTGTTTAAAGTGTTGGAAAACATTAATTTTTGCATAAAAATAAACTTTTTTTATCTTTATTTCTGTAAGCAATGGAAATTATTGATCGAATCTTGAAATCTGATCAGAGAGGTAACTCAGAAACTTCATGTACAGACTTTAGCAGACTAGCTGGACTCTTTTCTTCTGTTGCCCCTAAATGGTGGAATGAATTGGCCAACTCCATTCGATCTGCAGAGTCCCTCTCTACTTTCAAAAGACAGCTAAAGACCCAGCTCTTTAGGAAGCACTATGCACTTAGCTAGACTGTTCTCCACTGTTGTCCCCAGTGGCAGATCATGTCTTCCAGCTACAGTTGACTCACACTGTCCTGATCTACTCTGGAAGTCTGTGTTCAGGTCTGGAGTGACCCAGCACTTGGTACTTTGGTCATTATTGTGGTGATGTTAATTGTTGATGATGATAATGGAAGGTCTTAAATTGTTTGGTTGCTTCATTGTAGATTGCCTTTACACTGCTTGGCAGTACCTGCACCCAAATGGACTTGAAGCACTTTGTTAGTCTTACTGATCTTGTTTCCTCATGTCTAGATCTTTGCTTGTGTTCTTCTGCTTGTATGTACGTTGCTTTGGATAAAAGCGTCTGCTAAATGACATTGTAACATTGTAACTTTGAAATTTGTCTTCACTGTATCCAGCTCACCAAATGTGTGACAGACTCCAAATGAAACACCTTAGCTAGAAAGACTTTCGTGTGTGAACTTTGACCTCTGACCTTCAGGGTTGTCAGTATTGACGGGCAGACTGAGGTCACATTTGCTCTTGCACTGCTGCATGGCTGCTGGCCGCTGATGTTCCAGACACTCATTGGACGGCTGGCCGACGTGGGTTAGACACTGCACCGAGCGCATCTGCTGACCCAGACCACACTTGGCCGAACACTAAAACACACAAAGTGACACAAACATTTGAACTGGGTGTTTTAGTCACATTCAAATGTACACTTAAATGGATTAAGATGCTCTGCTGTGACCATAAACCAAAAGCATGGCTCACCTCTCCCCAGTGACCAGTCACCCACTGAGGGGGAGGGCAGCGCTGGAGGTTGCAGCGCACCCTGGAGGTGGGCCGGCCGTGTTTGGGGCACTTGGACTCTGGCAGCGTCTCCCCACTCTCTCCGCTCTTACACAAGACCACACGGTGCCTGTAGCCAGGACCACAGCTGGGCGTGCACTGAGGGCAGAGCGGGAGATGGAAAAAAAAAAGAGGGAGAAAAAAGGGAAAAAAATCAGGAGGGAGGGTGCAGCAGGGGGTCACTGCGGTCATAAGAAAGCAGAGAGAGATGTTCTCTCTCTGTTCAGCAGAGGGCAGTGTCTGCGAGAGAAACACAGTCAGCAGCATGGTTTGTTCCTGAAAAGCACTTGGACTTTATTCCTGAAAAATGTAGCATGAAGCACTTTTTAATAACCACATTTGATCTTTTTCAACTCATCCTGAACTTTAAAAAACAGTCTGGCTTCAGGACAAAGAGGAATCAGAGAAGGGGGACTTTTCAGGCGTACTGTTGTTGATGCATTAAAAAGAAAAAGGAAATAAATCAGCTAAAGGTCATCAGGTAAATACAAGTAGTTTGGGGATTCCCTGAAGTACTCTCAGCTGTAACACTGTGTTCATTGTGTATCTGTCTGCTCTGTGCCTCTGTTGTGTATTTCACGATTGAGGTACGATCACAACTCTTGGCCGGTCGGCAGGTTTCTCAGGTTCAAGTGGAAAATAAACTATTTCTTCATCTGAGAGGAATCCTGCAGAAAACTTGTGTAACGGTTCAAATTCAGCCATGAGTTTACAACTAAGCACTGCAGGAGTTCATGAATAATGGAAACACAGCTAACTACCTCTGACCAGTCCAGGGCCAGCCACTCAGGGGGGCAGCTGTGGTTGCTGCAGGGCTCAGTGAGAGACGGGCGCAGGGAGGAGCAGGCGGAGTCATCCAGGACCTTCTCCTCGGCCGTGGAGATCCTCCTTTTACATAAAACCTCCCGAGTCCGCAGGCCGCCGTTACAGCTGCGGCTGCACTCCGACCACTCTCCTGTCCACCAGCTGAAGACAGTTTGTTTGTTGTTAATCAGTATCACATAATTCAGTGAGGGAAAACAGGATATCTAGACAACATTTAAAGCAAAGCTGACGAGGAAAGTGAGTTACTTCACAGATGCTCTCCATTACTCACGTAGGGGAGCATGGCTCAGTGTTACAGGTTCGTCTCTTCTCTTTGGGTTTGTTCTTCTTATCACAGAAGTGGTTGTAGACGATCGAGTGATCTCCTTGCTTCCTGCACACCACCTGCTGAATCTGCACACCTGAGCAGAGAGGAGAAACGAACACACAAATAAGACAGCTGCATTTAGTCTTCATTGTTTGGATGCTTTGTCCCTTTTCAGGTTTGGATCCTCCCGTATCACTGAGATCAAAATGAGTAAGTTATGCAAGGGACAATGTATGGTTAACTACCACAACACTTGTTACCTGGATACTAACTAGCTAGCTAATGGTTGTACCTCACCTTACGGTCTGTGGTGTCCACAAGCAGAAGCAAAATGTGCTGGAACTCTTTTGCGCTGATTGATTTGACATGACGTGTGATCAGTTTGCCTCTGGCGTTGCTCATGTTAGTGAAAGTTAATAACCGTTGTCAAAGGGGTTTTGACCAATCAGAATCAAGCATCTTACACAGCCAGAAGAAAAGTAAGACAGCCGGGTAATAAGATTGTATATTCAAGAATAAGTGTCCACAAAAACTGAGCAGGAAGTGTAAGAGTTTGTCTTTATGTTAACCAGCAGAACAAACCCTGTAACTGTTTGTACGTCAGAGGCTGTGGCCTGAACATGGACTCCACAAATACTCCACTTTGAGGACCTCCATGGACCAAACTAAATTTGAAGCAGGGATTTATACGGAGTGACAGATGTGGTTGGACCACAACTTGTTAGTATTACACACAAGTTTTATGCCAGGCAGTTTACTGGCCTGGAGGAAAGACTTCACTTTGTGGACTGAATCTTATTACAGGGACATAAACCTTCTCAGGCAATCGCATCATGAAGACTAACCACGTAGTCTGGGGACAAAATGAGGTTAACCGTTAGATTAAGGGTTCAGCTTTTTCTTGAAGGTAATAAAAGTAACATCCACCTCAGTGATGTGTTGTGTGTGATGTGTGTGATGTGTGTGTTGTGTGTGATGTGTGTGTACCTCCAGCACAGAGAGCTGAGCAGCGGGACCAGGATGTGTAGTGCCAGGCAAAGCCGTTTTGAGGGTCCCTGCTCAGTGGGGGGTTGAAGCGATAATGGATCCCTGGGTTCTCCTCCCTCACCAGCACCTTCACACACACACAAACACACACACATTAAACACACAGTGATGGAACATCTTGGACATTTCTGTTGTTTTGAGAGGTCGTCTCAGTCTCACCATGACAATCAGGGTCATGTTTGTTGGCCCCAGAGCCTCCAGAGTTTCTGGTCCATCAGTGGGCCGCCTGTAATGGAAGACGGTCCCTGCGACGTCGAACCTGCGTGGTGTGTCAATGGTCAGCTTCCCATTGATGAAGTATTGGTCTCCTTTACTCTTCAGCACTGGATCACAGAGGAGAGGAAGGTGAGGTGAGGGGAAGAAACACAAGCAGTAATCAAAGAGTGAAATAAGGAGAAGTAGTTTGATTCTTCCTGAGGTCTGCTCCTTCAGGAAATATCAGTTTGTGATTGGTCGCATTAAGATGAGCAACATTAGTCTTGTCTCAGGAAGTTCTGCAAAGTAGCAGCTCAAGCAAAAGGCCTACATCCAACCCAGCTGATGATGCCTGCTCCTTAAAATACGTCCTATTGTTGATTCCTAAACATTTTAATGACAGGTTTTGCAACACCAGACAGCTATAACGTTTGGTTATTGCATTTTATAAGAGCTAGAACTACTGCCTTCATAATGTATTAACCAGCTGCTCCTGGATGTGCCTAAAAGTCGCCTTAAAACCCAGGGGGACTGAGCCTTTGCAGCAGCGGCCTCCAAGCTCTGGGATGGCTTGCCACTCCAATTAAGATCGCCCCCCCACTGTTAAATGTTTTAAATCTTTGTTGAAGACACATCTCTTCTCTTCGGCCTTCTCCTCGTGAAGAGGACATTAATATCCTGATATGTTGTTGTTTATTGTTGTCTTCAAGTGCTTTTTACTTTTTTACCTTGTAAAGCACTTTGGCCAACACTGGTTGTTTTTAAATGTGCTATATAAATAAAGTTGACTTGACTTGACTTGTATTGCTTGTCTCGTGCATGAAGCAAGAAGATTAACCCCAGACTTAATTACATTTGGAAGTATTGCAATATTAGAACAGGCCACAACAAGATTTTTCAGGACCCTCCTGAAAATGAGATGGCAGGTCTTGATTACCTTAATAAATAAACTATCAGCATCTGGTCTGGTGATAATTTATAGAGCCTGGACCTTATACTTTGTGACATTTTATGATAGCCATTTGTAATTGCAAGAATCCTGCACACTGTCCAACTTGCAAATGAAAATTTGAATGGAAACGTTTCGATACTGGACCTCAATCAGGCAGAACAACTTAGAAATGGTGTGGCTAACTAATTCTAAGAATCACAACTATAAAAGACAAGCAATCAAGCAAAAACAAAGTAAATTAAACAATTGGAATAAACAAAAACAGAAGGTTAACAGTAAATTAAAAGTGTAAAGTAGGAACTTAATAACTTATCACTTAATCTAGTGAAGTAAAAAGATCAGAAAACACTACCCCAACTATTTTTTCATCTTTTTTCATCTTATTCATTCCCAAAAATCTAAAAAGGTCAGGTCAGCTCTAACAGGTAGAAAGGTCTAAGTGTAATCTGACTCAACGATGGATTCCTTTGTACCATTTTGCCTGAATTAAAAATAGTATTACGGGGCGCTGGTGGCCTCGCGGTCTAAGCGCCCCACATACATAGATACATATAAAAGTAAACTAAAATTATGGCTCAAGGAAAAACAATCATGTGCTCATCTGAATGCATCAAATTAGAGACAATGAAATTTAATTTTAAATGTGTTGTTATTAGTGATGGACTGTGTTGAGTAGTCTATGTATTGTTTTAAATGCTAGTATGTTTTTTTTATCGTTTGTATTGTACATTTGTTAACATCTTCCTGCCCAGGGACCACAGATGAAAATTGGCTTATAGCTAACTCTGGCTTAACAGTTTTTGTTTTGCATGGCCCCTGTCAAATAAACTAATACATAAAAAATGAAATACAGAGGCTACAGTCCTCGTTGCAGGGGTCAACGGTTTGATTCCCAGCCGGTCGACCATTTCCTGCATGTCTTCCCCCGCTCTCTACTCCCCACATTTTCTGTCTCCCTTCAGCTGTCCTATCAAATAAAGGCAAAAGGGCCAAAAATATAACTTAAGAAAAAAATGTATTACACTGGAACTAAGCACCTAAGTGGCATCCAGCTCTCATTAATTAAAATCTAAAGTTTGGAGTGAAAACAGCTGACACATACTGTCTTAAAAATGGGGCACACCTTAAAGCTTCAAAACTCATTAAAATAAATAATCAAGCCGTCAGTGTGCGGTAGTGTTTTGTGGTTCCTGTCATAGAGCTCATCTTTCTTAATTATGTACTTTGACAAGCAATTAAACCAAACACATGTCATCACAAACCTTACCCAGATAGTTTAAGGAGATGTTGAGTTCTTGTATGTGGATGAAAACGGAGCCTTTAGGGATCCTGACCACTTCTTCATAACCTGCGACACAAACAGATCAACACAAAGTCAACAAAAGTGAAGGAAGAGTGAAGGAGGTTTATTCGTCCGGGGTCAGGGGGTCAGAGGGGCTGATGCATAAGTAGTGTTAATCTCTGTGGGACGTCAATGGACTAAGCAGAGGCTTCAGATTCCAGCTGCATTCCTGGGCAGCCCCGCTCAGCTGCCCCGCTCTGCTCTTTGCTAGAGAGCGAGAAATAGGCCAAGAGCCGCCCGGCTATACTCCTCTCCTCTTCTCCTCCTCTCCTCTCCCTCCATCTGTTTTGGCCGTTTCTCCCTTTTTCTTTTTACGCTCATCTCACCTCTTCCTCGCTCTGTTTTTACTCAGCTCTGGTCGGCTGTCCTGCCAGCGGACCAGCCACTGCAGCCCTGGAAATAACTTCAGCCCCACTAGAGGAAGAAGGAATTGAAAAAATATGAAGGAATGAAACAATTCCTTCCAGCGCTCTCACCGCAAGAGGAAAGGAGAGGCTTGGCTCCTGACCTCTGCGTGCAGCTCTTAGAGGAGTGACTGACCTGGCTCGGGGCTTCTAGATGGAGGCGTGGAAGATTAGAGGGACAGAGTTTGAGGGTTTTGGCCACCATAGCAGATAGAGAGGGAAATAAAGAGAGCGAGAAAATTGTGTTCTTTTGTTGACAATAAAGGACGTGTGGGGTGAACAGAGAGAGAAGGAGAGCTGCAAACCTCTGACTCTTCAGTAACCCTTCACTGCTCACCAGAGACACAGATGGAAAGACACTTAAAGGGACATTACTGGGTCCAAGCAGAGGGCACAGAGTAAGAATGAAGTCACCCAGCAAGGAACTCCATTAGTCATGCACGTCTGTTTTTACAATGTAGATTTGATCATTTAATAGCTTATTTAAATCAGAGAGGTGAAGCTCCGGCTAAAGGGTTGAAGGGTTCAGAGAGATCACAAATAGAGCAGACTGACAACTTTCCTTTTTGATAAAGCTTATAGTTAGAGCTGGCTCAGGCTTGGACCAGCTCTTAGTTATGCTGCTATAGACTTAGACTGCTGGGGGAACTGAATCCTATCTCTCTCCTCTCTCTGCCTATCACTTACTTTAACTCTCCCTGTCCCTTTAAAGTTACTAACCATTGACCTTTCTGGAGTCCCTGAGCTCCCTTGTCTCGTAGGTTTGCTCTGACCTGCTGCTGTGGAAGTGCCCAACCCCAGCTTCTACAACTCTCACCACTATCAACTGTTACTGTACATCTAGTAGTATGGGAGGTCGAGCCTTCAGTTATCAGGCATACCTCTCCTTTGGAATCATCTAATGGTCAGGGTCCAGGAGGCAGACACCCTCTCTACTTTTAAGAGTTGGCTTCAAGCTTTCCTTTTTGATAAAGCTCATAGTTAGAGCTGGATCAGGCTTGGACTAGCTCTTAGTTATGCTGCTATAGGCTTAGACTGACACACTGGGATCCTGTCTCTCCCCTCTGTCTGCCTGTCACTTACTTTAACTCTCCCTGTCCCATTAAAGTTACTAACCATAGACCTTTCTGGAGTCCCTGAGCTCCCTTGTCTCGTAGGTTCCTCTGGATCTCTGCTGCTGTGGACGTGCCAGACTCCAGCTGCTACAACTACTACTATCCATCTCTTCACTATCATCTCTCTCTCTCTCTTCATCTCCCTCTATCCCTCTCTCCAACACGGTCTCAGCAGATGTGTGTCTAACATGAGTCTGGTCCTGCTGGAGGTTTCTGCCTGTTAAAGGAAGTTTGTCCTTGCCACTGTAACTTGCTAAATGCTGCAAAGTGCTCTGCTCATGGTGGATTAAGATGAGATCAGACTGAGTCCTGTCTGTAAGATGGGACTGGATCTGATCCTGTCTTGATGTTGGGTCTTTGTTAATAATAGAACATAGAGTACGGTCTAGACCTGCTCTGTTTGGAAAGAGTCTGAGGATAACATTTGTTGTGATTTGGCACTATGTAAATAAAGAAGATGCCTCCCAGGGGGTCTGCTTTTGGAGGATTTCCAGGCACGTCCAACTGGGAGGAGACCCGAGGGCAGACCCAGAGCACACAGCGGGACTACACATTGGTATCTCATCTGCCCTGGGAACACTTTGGGGTCTCCAGGAGAAGCTGGAAGATGTTGCTTAGGAGAGCGACATCCAAGCCAACCTGCTTAGCCTGACTGCAGATGATGTCTTGATGTTGGGTCTTTATTAATAATAGAACATAGAGTACGGTCTAGACCTGCTCTGTTTGGAAACAGTCTTTAAATATTGTTTGTTGTGATTTGGCGCTTTATAAATAAAGATTGATTGATTGACGAATCTTTTTGTAGACATGACGGAGTTATTCTAAGAGTCATAAAATGTTCTGAGTAAGCCTCTAATCTAACCCCTGGGTTTCAGTTGGCTACAGATTAGACCAAACTTTACAACAGCTGACGTCAACTGAGTTTGGACTTTTAGGGATTTTTTTTGGCATTTAGGAAATAAATGCCAAAAAACTAAATATGTCCAAAAGTAACCAGCAAACATCAGTGACCGGCCTTACCCCGTGCTCTCAGGGTTGAAAAGGAGCACGTCCCGTCAAACAATGAAGTCGTTATAGCAGCAGTTATATACTCTTGGTTTTAGAATGAGGTGTTTAACAATCACATCAGGGTGTGAAGTTTGGTGTCCACCAGCGGCTGACCACACTGTGCTCATTCTGCTGCCTAAATCAAAGAGATGCAGCTCCTATAATTCAGTGTTTGTGTGAGATAAAAAGCAATAACTCTTTAAAGGAGCATTTCAAAGTTTTTATGCATGAAGACCAGTTCTGGATAACCTTGTCGCCTTCAAGGACTGATGCAAAAAGGCTTCTGTGGTTCTGGATTTCATCCCTGCAAGATCTGTATAAGCAGAACACTGAAGGGACATTGTCTTATAATAGCAGTGACCATGGATACCATCGCCAAATCACCAAACACACACAACCTAACGACCAGCGCTACAACTTTAGCCCCACTAATGAGTTTTCTTAAGCCAGCGCTAATGTCCGATATTTCAAGGGTAGTTGAGAGCTCAGCTTGGTTGACAGACCGGCCTGGTCATTGTGGTCCCGGCACAGCTGCCTGCTCAGGGTGCGTCCCCTCTGAGGAATCCTAGAGGGGGGTGAGCGGTGTTGACAGTTGGGTGAGAAACTCTTAAGTTGGTGTTGTGGGGAGAAATGTGACCCAGAATAGTTTCAAAAGCAGGCGGACCTCAAGCCACACTGGTTGGACCTCAACTAAATCTATCTGCCACGTGTCCGTGGGTGGCTGGAGGATAAATATATGCATGTGTGTACAGTGTATGGTATGTATATGTGTATACTTATATTTGACTGCAGAGAGCTGAGAGGCTTCTTTTGCTCTCTTTAAAATCTCGGGTTGGCTCAAGAAAAGCTGATGTTGTGAATCTGTATATAATATTTAGAAATATCTATTCATTTATATACTTACTTGATGCTTCATGCACTTCATGATTTATATATCAAATTAGATAAAGTGAACTCGTCTTCAGTGGTTTCAGACCTCTGTCCAACATTATTATTTCTGTCTTGAGGTGTTCCTCAAGGCTCTGTTACAGGCCCTCTTCTTTTGTCTGTGTTAATTTGTCCCAAAAGAAATCAATGTTGTCGTTTACTCTATAATTCCTTGACATACATCTTCCATTTTATATTGTGTGCACCATATTGGGTTTGTGAGCATGAGTATGAGTATGTGTAACCTCTAGATGCTAGACCACCCTTATAGAAAAGTGCGTTGGCCAAGCTGCTTGTGACGAAGGAAGCATTGAGTCTTTAAAACTTCTGCAGCTTCCATGACATGTTTGATTCTTCCTCTTTTCTTATTTGCCTCAACACTTTACAAATCAATTAGCTTGATTGTGGAGCTCTGTGAACTGAAGGCCAGGGGAGGAGGAAGAGACTGGTAGGACACTGCTGACTTGCACTTGCTTTCTTGACATCATACTACAACAGAGCCTTTAAGCTGTTGTAGCTATCAGGCATACCTCTCCTTTGGAATCATCTACCAGTCAGGGTCCGGGAGGCAGAAACCCTCTCTACTTATAAGAGTAGGCTTCAAACTTTCCTTTTTGATAAAGCTTATAGTTAGAGCTAGCTCGGGCTTGGACCAGCTCTTAGTTATGCTGCTATATGCTTAGACTGCCGGGGGAACTAACACACTGGGATCCTGTCTCTCCTCTGTCTGCCTGTCACTTACTTTAACTCTTCCTTTCCCATTAAAGTTATAACCATAGACCTTTCTGGAGTCTCTGAGCTCCCTTGTCTCGTAGGTTCCTCTGGATCTCTGCTGCTGTGGACGTGTCAGACTCCAGCTGCTACAACTACTTCTATCCATCTCACCACTATCATCTCTCTCTCTCTTCATCTCCCTCTATCATCTCTCTCCAACACGGTCTCAGCAGATGTGTGTCTAACATGAGTCTGGTCCTGCTGGAGGTTTCTGCCTGTTAAAGGAAGTTTGTCCTTGCCACTGTAACTTGCTAAATGCTGCAAAGTGCTCTGCTCATGGTGGATTAAGATGAGATCAGACTGAGTCCTGTCTGTAAAATGGGACTGGATCTGATCCTGTCTTGATGTTGGGTCTTTGATTGATTAGTTGTAAAATGGTGCCGGTCATTGCCTTTAAACATGTTTTCATACTTGTTTTTATTAATGCCAAACTACTCCGTTTGATGCTGTCTGGGCTGCAGATGAAATATCTCATCTAAAACTGTCAAACAAGCAACAGGAATAAATCAGAGAAGAAAACCAAGGTCAAGGAATAAACAGGAGTTATTTTAGTCAGATCTATCGGCAGTTATGATGACGGGCATTTATTCTGCATTTTATTCTCATCTGCCAGCTTTTCTTTCATTTTGCAGACGCAGGGATTCTGTGTTTAACTTCATATTTCTCTAATATCACAGTTAGTAAAATATGAAGATGCACTGGCGGCAGACTTGTTCATGTTTGTTGTGAGTCAAATTGCTCACACTGGTCCGTTCATGTGCCCTTCTTTTACAACAGCAGCTGCAACACTTCAAACAGCATGTCTCTGTGCGGTATACTGAAATATGAGTGTTATTCCTATTTTTCTTTTGTTAGTAAATTTATGTGGTCGACCCTTTGTTGTTGCAACAGTCTGAGATGAAGCGGTTGGCACAAACAGACAAATTAGCACCATCTGTGGGCCGGCACATTGTTGTTAAAATAAAACACATCCACAGTTTCCTTTTGGTCTCCAGTGCTGGGACTGAATGTAGACACAACAATAGAGCAGTTGGCGTGTCTTACTCCGACCTTAGACATCTTGAGTCTGGAACACTGAAGCAAAACCACAACAGCGTAGGATGAAACTGGAAGCTTATGGAGTGGGAGTGGTTTCGTATGCCGGCCAATGCAAATCACTCCTGTTGTTACATCACCACAGGAGGAAACTTGAATCACCTTGTAGAATAACCTTTTCCGTTGCTTAGCGCCGCTCGAGTGGCTGCTTGTTGCAGCAGCTCTCTCTTTGTTGTTCTTTTTTCGACTTATTTTCATATCTGTTTAGTTCTCTTTGTATTTGGAGCCTGTCAGGACTTTTAATGACTCATTTGTTGGCCATAGACACCAAACTGGCTACGTTTGCAGTGGGGTTTTTGCTATTTTTGTTCCTGTGTGGGAGATCAGCTGTTAGCAGCCCGTAGCATGTCGATGCTAAACGATGCTAGGTCCAATGTTCCCTGTGAGCTGAGGAGAAGTAGGCAAGGATGACGTGCTTGTACTGCAAGCTAAAAATAGACGACATCGACCTGTCCTTCCACCCACCGTTGTGAGGAATGTGAGATCTATCTACGATTAGGTGGACGAGCTAACCCAGCACCAGAGGGAATACTGGCAGAGTAGCATCATGCTAACAGAGCTAACACCGAACGTGAACGCCACATTGGAAGGATTTCACCTGCTGTGAGCGGACAGGATACAGGAGAGCAAGACTGAACTAACTGGTGAAGAAGGCCAGCTCAGTCCTGGACCCTGTGGAGGTGGTGGCTGACACGAGAATTATGGCCAAGCTGTCGTCTCTGATGAACATTTCTATTCTATATATATTCTTGTTGAAATTCTTGTACTGTACACTTTCTTGTTTGCTGCTGTAACTCTAGGAATTTCCCCGTTGTGGGACGAATAAAGGAGTATCTTATCTTATCTTAGAAGCTTTGTTTCCAGGGTTGCAAAGCTGGGTGACTTCATTTTATTTCTATACATGTATAATCAAGAAATATCTTGTTTTTCATTGCATGGGACCTTTAACTGCTGTATATAATAATAATCATTATTCATCTTAACACATTCAGAAATACCCAAAGTACAGCAGGTGCTGGAATAAATTACTTCTCGCCGATTTAGGAAGCTTTGTTGGCTCCAGTAAAACAAAACTGTAAAAGTATGCTGCTGTGAACAGTGTTTGCATGTCAACAGACGATTATGGATATATTTTAAATGTCTGGGGTATCTTAACTCACATAGCGAGGCAGCTTTCCAATCCAGAGTTTCAGAATCCAAATGTTGCATGTGCACATTTTTCAAACTACAGAACAATTATGTTACATAACCTCTCATGGTAAATGCCTCATGTTAAAGTAATCTGACTCTCATGAGAGTAGAGTCAGCTCCAAATCCACTTTAAATCACCTCAACCCCGGGCCAATAAACTAAAGACAGAATATTCATCTATGTGAGCAGAAACCTCTGCTGCACCAAAAGGAATGAGACGGGTTGTGTGTTTTTGTTCTGTACCTCCTTCTGGCAGCGAGTCGTTGAAGAGTCCCTCCACAGACACACAGCTGCTCCCGTCACCCCCGCAGATCCGACAGCGGTCCTCGCGAACGTCTGAGGCGAGGATACGGTCACAGCCTACGTGCTGCGAGAAGGGAGAAAGGAGTGAGCAGCAGGGTCACTCGGGGTCATGGGTGAAGGGGCACAGTCAGTAAGTGGAGAGGTGTCAGAGGCCGGGCTGAGGGATTACCTCTAATGTCTTCCAGACGTCTTTCACAAAACACAGAAAGATCAGATGGTAAGTCCAGATGTGATTTGTGATCCTGAGCAGACATAATGCTCTTAGGTTGCTAAACTCAGAGCTGTCGACATGAATAACTCTCATGATGAGCAGAGCAGGTGGTTTGACTCAAACTCTTTAACAGTGAAACAAACCTAAACAAAAGTTTAGAGAATAAACAGCGACTGCTCTCATTCTCATGTGTTCATATGACAGTTGTTTACTGTGAAGTGGGATAATGAAGCTTTGGTTTATTTTTAGTATCACATGGATTATATCACAGATCAGAGCTAAATCTGTGATTCACCCATAGACTGTATAATAAGGGACGTAGTATCCGTGATGTCCCCCATCTGTTTTTGAAGTCCTGTTATGAAGCCTGTCGTCGGCGGGTGCCATATTAGAAATACTGAACCTAACTTCTGTGGAGTGAGGTAAAGAGGCTGGCTTTGAGCCTCCTCAATGACAGCTACAGTGTTCCCACCTGTCTATTAAATCAGCTGTATCTCAAATATTTTGCTGTAAAGATCGACTTTTTTGAATAGGTGTGTATGTGGTTTCCAGTACTTCGGGAGCTGGCCTCAAGTGGACACTCGAGGAACTGCAGTTTTTAACACTTCTGCATTTGCTTCAGTTGGATTTGCTCAATGCTTGTCTGTTGGATTTGTTTAAGTTGTGAATTTAAGAAGGATGGAGGCGTCTTGTTTCTTCATACAGACAGTATCACCGATAGAACAACTAAGCAGAAAGAATGTAACTGATAACAGCAGTAATATCCCGATCCCAATCTCAGCTATGAGTCGACTATTAGTGTATTAATGCTTCTCCAGACAAAGTTAATGCTTTTCAAGCACGCTCACCTCAGTTAAAGGAAGGCTTTATGTGCAGGTGTGTTGTGCTTGCTGATGTTTCATTACAAAGTTAAAAGCACAAAAACAGAAGCACATCCACCAACAACTACTATAACAGCACGCATTCTCCAGAGCTTTCAGTCATTTTTGTGTTGTCATGTTATGAAAGGAAAGACTTCCATTTTTTAAAGTTATGTTTTTTTTGGCATTTTACCTTTATTGATAGTACATCTGAAGAGAGACAGGGAATGTGGGGAGTAGAGAGCGGGGGAAAAGACATGCAACAAATGGTTGAAGCCAGGAGCTGAACCTGCAACCTCTGCGATTAGGACTATCGCCACGGAGCCCCAAGACTTCCATTTTGACTGGGGCTGCTCTCGTGTAAACTAAGACTAGGCCTCAACAGTTGAACCATCCATCCTCCAAACGTGTAGCTAGCTCAGCTTCACCTGGATCTACCTGGTAAGTTTCATGTCACATAAAGCCAAACGTTGTTTAAGTGACGTACGATATCAATCAGTTTACTGCATGTTGTTTAAGCAAAGATGCAACCCTCTGTCCCTCCATACGTTTGCTGGATTACCTTGCAGATGCACTCATTTTATTTGTGCTGTGACTGCAGGGAACACTCGTCTCCATTGATGCATATTGGGGATGATCATGCAAATAATAGGGAATGTTTTCAAATTGGTTCATTATGTATTCTGCTGAATTTGAAGAAGTAACAGGGTATTCTACGGTCAATTTAGTGAGAAAACTGTCTGCAGGAGGTTCAAACTTAGCACAGAGTGGATCTTACAGAGTCTCCAGGGTGACAGTAGTGAGAAAAGTGATGTGTATTAAATACAAAGACTAATAAGGAGTGGATCCTGAACCATCCTTCTACACGTCTTTGTTTCATGAAGACATTTTTTTGAATTTGACAGCATTAACATCCATATCATCAATATTTTAAACTGCTCCACTTGTTGTTTTGTTCTCCACTTGATCTTGTTTTTTTAACATACACATGTTTACTGTCTCCTGCTGTATTAATACTCAGATGGGTGTCTGTTTTTCAGGTTTAATATGAGGCCCAGTCCAGGAGCTGGCTGCGTAATGAACTGCTGACTCAGTAAATCAGGCGCTGAATACCAAAACTCAACACCATTTTTTAAGTAAATCTGGTCCTCTATTATTTGTCCAACAGATCCGGGAAAAGGGAGCTCTGGCAGTCGTGCTTTGTGTCTGCAGCGGCATGTTGTGTCCAACTACACCATCTGTTCCCAGGTCCTTCTTCTAATTCCCTGACTCCTCTCCCTCTCCGTCAGCCCTCCACTCACGGTCAGACCCCGACTTTGGTTCTGGAGCCAGCGTGAGGCTACAGACTGCAGACATAGATGTCTCCACAGTGTGTTTGAAGTTTAAGGTGTACATAAAATCTGAGAGAGGTAAGATGATAGGGCTGAAGGAGAGAGAGAGAGAGAGACGCTGGATTGCAGACTGGAAAGCATTAAGGGAGGAAAAAAACATGAGTGAGAGAAATGAGCAGAATGAATGTCAGAAAAGGAAGAGAGAGAGCGAGATAATAAGACTGGAGTGAATGAAAGCCTGCCTGCAGTGCAGACAGTCAGACTAACAGCTGAGTTGGGGGGTCACTGAGTTCCTCCAGAGCAAAACTGAGTCAAGCAGAGGAGGAGAAAAGAGAGAGGAGGAGGAGAGAACAGAGAGACCGATGATGTTGATAAACAAAATCCTTTTTTTAAATAAGTCAGGGACTCTGGCCATCCCTTTAATCTCTGAGACACTCAAAATAAAGCTGGATCATCGGGGGCAAGAGCTAAAAAAATGAAATATGTTGGCACGACACCAACAAGCAAACCACAGAACTACAAGCTGGATATCCTGAAGATGGAGAGTTTGAGGTCTTCTTCCCTCTGCCCTCACACATTTTTCCCAACATCCAAAACCTCGACTTTCTTTTTGGAGAGGAGCTTCATCCAAAACAAACAAGAAGTGGAAATAACTGCAGAGCTACAGAAACCGAGTACGCTGCACGCTCTTGGCTTGAAGTTTTTTTCAGAGCTTTTTTTAAAAATATGGGTGTCAACATAGATTCTGAGGACCTGCTGCTGCTGCTTCATGTGGTCTCTGCTGCATCAGTATGAGGAGCAGTTACAGGTTTTCAGATCAAGAGGAAAAAAACGAGTTAAGGTGTGTGTTTGTTTGAGGAGCTGATTGTTCTGACCGTCAGCAGTCAGAGTGTAAACAGTGGCGGTCATCCAGAGTCCAGAGAGCGAGGTCAAACAACACATCTCAGATTTAATCTCCGTCTCTTCTGATGTTTTCGGCTTCAGCTGTCCGCTCACATGCAGCAGCTCACAGGAAGTACTCCAATCAAACACACACACACACACACACTAACACACGCATGTAAACAGAGAGGTCTATCTCACCTTGCACTCTCCGTTGACACACACATCCAGAGAGTCGTCACGGCAAGGTGTGCCGTCCACCACAGCTGGAGCACGCTCGGTGTAGAAGTTGTATCCTTCAGCCAGGCAGTTCAGAGAGCAGGGCTTTACACCACCTACACACACACACACACAATGACAGACACATCTTCAGTTTAACAGATCAAAACAATAACCCACAGTGACAAAAACTCTTTCGTCTCATTGCAGCAGACCTGCATTCACACATCACACACATCAAATGGTCAAATGAGGCTCAGGGGTAGAGCATTTGTCTCTCAATGGACTCAAAAATGTACTCTGGCTTCACACAGACGAACAAACAATACAATATTGCATACATACAAATACATCCATATGGGTGGGGTGCTACAGTTTGTTATTGGAGCTGGTGTGAATGTTACTTGTAATTTAAAAGTGCTTTGAGTGGTCAGATGAGTATAGAAATGGCTTTATAGACACAACAGTGAGGGATGTAACACACAGGCACACACAGATTTACATTAGACTTTGTGTCAGACTGTTTTGATGACTTCTTTACCTGATTTGATTTAAGAGAAAATCATAACCCAATAGTTCTCATCAGATAATAACAAACATATCATTGTCCAGATTATTGGTATCATTTCAAGCCCAAATAGTATTTGATAATCACTGGCATCTATTCAGCAATCATACGTACTGCTATTTAATGCAGTTAGCTTTCTTCTTCTTCTGTTACGTAATGCGGTTAGCAAACAGCTTTAAGACGCTCTTTAGCCACTGTCTGGCAGGAATACCGTATTACAAACAGGCACCGGTGAAAACGGTGAAAAATGTTACTTTTAAAATGAGATAACTGATTTTTAATAAGTGAGGGAATATTCAAGGATTCAAAAATCTAGTCCCATCCTTATTCTGCAGTCATAGCTAAAGCAAACATCCTAAATTATATAATTGTTTGAGTCTGGGTTCCTGCAGAACAGCTGAATTATAGAACCTAACTTCAGCATCAAGCTGCCTGACCTTTGACCCCTGACATGAAGATCCTTAAAAACATTACTATGTTGACAGAAAACAACACGGCGTCAGATCTGTTTCTGTTTTTCGTCTGTATTAAACTGAGCTCTGCAACACAAGCTGTAACACTCGAGTAGTTTATAGTATGATGTGTCATTTTTACATGCGTGACTTGTTGCACGTCCTTAGCACATGTTCACATGCTTTCACAGAGTGCAGAGAGACAGAGGAGGATGAGAGAGAAAAAGCATCTGCAGGGGAGTGGGATTCATTTTGTAAGTGTTGACAACCAGAGAACAAGCAGCTGACTGTGATTAGGCTTCACTCGTACACATACAGGGGAAGCTATCGCTGAATGCTACTGCAATACGTGCATTCACAGATGCACTGCACTGAGGATGGGCCTATCGAGAAGCTGATACCAACAGGGTTTGTGGACAGGTTCTTACGACACGTTAAGATATATGAAATATGGACATTACACTGAATCCAAACAAGCAACAAAAGTTTACTTCCAGTCAAAATCCACGAGTTTCGGATTCAAAATAAATTTTGAGTCTCTATCATTTAATGTATATAAATATGTATGACATGCCTCCATCTTCTCTCACTGTAAAAGGCAAAATACTACCTCAATGGGGACCTTCATATTGTGCTGGTGAGAGGACGTAGTCTCTGTGACGTCACCCATTTGTTCCTGAAGCTGAGATTTGATGCCAATCGTCGGCTGTTGCCATATTGGAAATGCTGACTCAACCCTAACTTCGGTGGAGTTGAGGCGAGCTCTTAGGCCTTCTCACTTACAGCTACAGTGTTCCTGCCTGTCAGTCAAGTTAGCTGTGCCTCTAAAAATGCAAACTCATAATCTTGGTATCTTTTAAACCAGGGGTTCCCAAAGTGTGGGTCGGGACCCCCTGGTGAGTCCCGTGACACAAATGGGGGGTCGTGAGTTGTCTTCCAGAATGTTTTTTTTATCTAAAATTAGTACATTTTACCCATTATAGTAAAAAATACTGACAAAAATAGTAGCTAAACTTGAAATTAAACCTTGAAAATAGAAAAGGTAATGAGTTTTCTGCCTTTCTTTGTTGCCAGATGACTCCTAAGTTTAGGGTTAGTGAGCAGTTAATTATCAAAAGCATCAGTAGCAGCAGGTTCATTCATAACGGCACAGGAAACACAGACACATGCTCATATAGGTAGGGTCATTTTCTGCAGACCAGCTAAATGAAGCCACATTAAATCACTGAGGAACAGAGGGGGTTGTGAGTTTTTTGCACCTTTATTTTGGGGGTTGCGGGCTGAAAAGTTTGGGAATCCCTGTTCTAAAATGCTGAATTATGAAAAAATTCACCCCCTGTACAGTGTGTGCCGAAAGAGAAATGAGCTACTCAGACCCAAACCACCTTTTGAACCAGGCTGTAAACATGTTGATTTCTGCTGTAAAGATCATCTTCTTTGAATGGGTGTGTATGTGGTTTCTGGTGTTTCTGGAGTCAGCCTTATGTGGACCCTCGAGGAACTGTATTTGCTTGCTATCTAAGCAGCAGAGTCTACAGAGTAACAGTTTATTATACTGGCTTAAGAGAACACTCAGTTTTGGAAAGTTCAGTGACTCTGAAGTTCCTTCTCAACTCGGCTAATCATCTCATCTCTGCTAATTAAAAGCAAACTTCAAACTTTACACATATATTACCAGCATGACACACCATGTTAGAAAGAAAATGATCATGCATGTATTCTAATTTGGTAGTTTGACCCATGTTCCTTCAGTTATAAAGGAGGAGAGCAGCCTTAATGTCACTAGACACCTGTAAACACACACAAAGTACAATACGTTGTGCAGTTGCATGAATAAACCCAACTCCTTTCACTCTATTTTCCATCTTTGCCTTTCACTACCGGAACACACACACACGTACACACACACGTACACACACACGTACACACACACGTACACACACAGTTGCCAGAGGTCTTCCCCAAGCCAGCCAAGTGGTATATATCCTTCATTCATCTGTGCTGCTCGCCAGCAGCTCCACTTTTTGAGTGGCTGTTGACATCAGTCTGGTTCTGTGTTTGTTTGTGCTGGCAGAGCTGAAGCAGGTACAGTATGTGCTGAGAGAGAGAGAGAGAGAGAGAGAGAGAGAGAGAGAGAGAGAGAGAGAGAGAGAGAGAGAGAGAGAGAGAGAGAGAGAGAGAGAGAGAGAGAGAGAGAGAGAGAGAGAGAGAGAGAGAGAGAGAGAGAGAGGAGGGAGAGAGAGAGAGAGAGAGAGAGAGAGAGAGAGAGAGAGAGAGAGAGAGAGAGAGAGAGAGAGGGTACGTGCTGGCATGGCTAACAGATTAAAAGAAAATACATAGACTATGGAAAACTACAATTCCCATGGTGCCGAGCATTGGCAAGGTAGTCATGGCTTGCAGCTATACAAATGTGAAGGGTGTTGGAGCAGCTTGTTTAAAAGCTACAAATATCACCTCTCTTAACAAACTGTCTTTGGCTGCCTGAGCTGAGAGGAAAGTTCTGGTTCCTTTCATTCCTTTCTTTCTGTCAGGACAGATACGAGACACAGATTGCATAATTTTAAACTAAATGAAGTGTAAGAAGTGGAGAATAACACGAAGAAGAGTGCAGAGAGGACAACGAAAGAGAAAGCTGAGCAGGAGGACTGAAAGAGAAAGCAGGAAAGCTGAAATGAGAGTTTGAGGAGAGAGAGAGAGAGAGAGAGAGAGAGAGAGAGAGAGAGAGGGAGAGAGAGAGAGGGAGAGAGAGAGGGAGAGAGAGAGGCCTGCAGAGGACAGGGAAGGGGCTTGGCGGTGTGATCTGGCCCCAACACGGGGCAGAGTCTATGGCACTGTTCCTATTTTAACAGCTGCAAGGGATTTCCATTGTAAAATCAGCTGACTTGATGAAAGGAGCACTTGTTGCCTGAAGTTGGACTCAGCTGGCCAGCCATCTCTGTTAGCCATTATGTTTTTGGAGGGCTAGATTAAAGGCAGTTATGTCGTTGAAAGTATTTATCTTTTGCGTCTAGTGTAGTGCTCATCAGGAGCGAGGAATTCTCGCAAGGCATTCTGGGATGCATGGCTCTCTGCAGCCAGCATCTGTGGGCCAGACAAGGGAGAGTCTGCAGCTTCAATTCACTTTCTCCTGTGTCTCTCTCTCTCTGCACACAAACATGCACACACACCGCTCATACTCCTGACTTCTGTTCGTCTCCTGTCTTCAATTGTTGGCCGACATCTTCCTGTCTACTTTCATCTGTTCACCTTTATTATCATTCTCCTCCTCCCCTATTTTACTGATCTACTTTTATTTTAAAAGTCAACGTATGTCCATATTTGCTGTACTTAAACCTCTGTTCTTTGAATGCAAACAGCAGCTTAACATCCTCGTCCTGTTAATTTCTCATCCCTGAAGCCTGATGAATACTTCTATGTTGAATCTACACCGTGGCACACGCCACCCTGTACCTACATAGAAGCTGACGTACGTATCCTGATGTGCATCTCCTCAAAAAATGCTTCTACATGTTGAAACGCAGACTGCAAGCCCTGTGATTGGTCCACTGGGTAGCATTATATCTCCTGCATTTTCAACATTTACGGTCTTCTGCAAAAACTGAATCAGCAGCAGTACTTTCTGTCTTCTCTCTTTTCTTCTTTGCAATAATTGCAGGGCAGCTAATAAATGTATTCGCTCTAACTCCAACATGATACACTCAGATTCAGTCATCATTGTTTCCTTTGCATAAGCAGCAGAGAACACAGCAGGACTGGACTCTGCTGATTTGACTAGCACAGGAATCACATTTAGGCGGAGTATTGCAGCGCTGTAACGGACGAGAGTATGTAGGGCTCACGATGACGTAGGCCACTACAGAGTAGCCCCTGAGTAGAGTCAACCAACTCCCCATCAAACACGAGCTGACAGTGGTGTTCAGGGCAAGGACACAACCTTCAGATGAGATCCCTACTGAAAGAAGATTTAAAACAAATGAAGTTACGCAGAGATCAGTGACTCACTCACCCCCTCTGTACGGCCTCCAGGTGTAAAACTTTCCACGGAAAGAAACGCTGTCAAAATTAGAGCACTGAATCTCTCGGAAATCCCGGGAGCCTGGAGCACACTCCTGAAACACACACATATACATACAGAAAATACAAGCGCATTAATATGCAGTACACACACACACTACACAAACAAGTCACATACAATGGCTGCATATTTAGGTGATCTCTGTCAAATACTTTTTCCACGTTGTTTAAGATCTGAAGAGATCTTATGTGATACAATCGAACCATGCTGGAGTCTACTGGGCTCCAAAACTGAAACACCGAAATTGATGATTTCTATTTTAAAGATTATTTTGGGGCATTTTGTGCTTTTATTCACATGATAAGACGATGGATTGAGTAGGAAACTGGGAAGAGGATGGGGAATGACTTTCTGCAAAGGGTGTCAGATTGAAGGTTGAATTAAAAAAAAAATATATTTTTTTTTTCACTTCTTTTTATTAGACTCAGCCATCGCAACAAAAAAACAACAACGCATCCGTTAGACTCAGAGGCAGATCTTATGCACAAATATTAAATTAAAATAAATTAAATAAACAAGTGCAGAAAAGTAAGGATAAAATTTAAAATTAATAAATACAGACAAAATAAATAAACAAATATATAAAAAAAAATAATAATACAAAATAAATAAATACATAAATATAATCAAAAATAATAATAATTAGAATAATAAAATAAATTAATGGAAATAGATACAATAAACTTTAAAGAAAAATAAATTAAAAAATATATAAAAATGAAATACTACAAAATAAAAAAATACATATTAAAAATAAATATAATTCTAAAAAATGAAATTAATAAAAAAGTACAATAAACTTAAATAAAATAAATAAATAAATAGTTTAAACAAAATAAAAAAATGATGTATATCACAAATCAAGAAATGAAGCAACAGGTGCCCACCTCACCTGGAATACATCAGTTTTTAATGGTAATCTGGAAGTGATCCGAATTTAAATCTGAAACTAGGGCCGCCTGCTTTGAGGACTATAGTCTCTGTAACTACTGAGTTCAAGCAGCAACCCAAAATCAATGATTTCTGAATCACAGTTTTATTGTGTTCTATTTTTATCTCTAACATTTCAGAGTTGTTATTGATTTTTGCCATCCACTTTAATCAGATAATGACCAGTCAGTGTGAAATAATATGAATTATGATAACAGGTGATTTACTCACATCAATATTACAGGACCTGAAGCGCTTCCTCTCCCCCAGACAGTACTTTCCACCGATGGTTGGCCTACAAGAGAACACAGCGACAGTCAGTCCACTCAGTCACATCTGAATACACTTTAACCAGATTTAATCACATCTCATAACACAACACCAGCTCCTGATCTCTGCTCTGTCTGCCTCCATCAGTGTGTTTCTACCTCTGTGTCTCCCTTCATTGCTTTATTGTCACAACAACACCTCGACATTTGTGGAGAATAAAGCCGGTCGGCCACAGACAAACGGCTGCTTCTGCCAAACATTTAACAGAACGGCCAAAGGAGGAAAAGAGAGAAACAATGCTCAGAAATGAAACACAGGAAAACAGTTGGCCTCAGATTTGGGTCAATTCATTCTAAGTTTAATCATTTCAAGATGAGGGATCTGGTGCCCTGAGATTCAAACCTCAGTCTGCGAGTTGTTTGGTGATGATTCAGACTCTTATTTGAAATATCTTAAACACGGTATAAACCTTAGTGCTGCTGCTGCCTGCAGAAAGGGAAGACTCTCATAAGTTAACCAATGGACATCTTGTTTGCTGATACAAACTTTCCCATGTAATACACTACACTGCTGTGAACTGACTTCTATCTGTGTGTTGTGTTGCATCAAACTAACTTCCCTTTGTTTTAAAATAACAGCATACCTATAGATTTATTTTTATCCAGATCAGTCACTTCTTCTCATTTAACAGAGTCAGAATCTGAACATATATAGAGTTCAATTACTGGTCGGCCATCTTTGAAACATTCTCCACTATTTGTAGTTAGGAGATACAGCCTGACCTAATTATTGCATTATTTGGAGTTGCCCCCAGCTCCAGGAACACAGTGTGATGCCTTTCACCTTTCTGTCACTATTAGCTCGACTTTTAGTGGGCAGCGAGCGTAATTGCCCATCTCAAGCTTGAAAGACTCTATTAAGGGCTCAGTACACACAATTTTTAAAGTCTGGAAACCCTTCCTCTCTTAATCTCTTTCCTCTTTTACTTTTAGCTTCTAAACAGTGAACATTCTATCTGGGTTCCCTGGACCTCTACTCCCAACCTCAGGGTGTCTGCAAAACCCGCCCCCCTCTTTTTCTTGTATTTATTTATTAATTTTGCGGTCTTGTTTTCAGTCAATCAATCAATCAGACTTTATTTATAAAGCGCTTTTCATACAATGACATTGTAACACAAAGTGCTGTACAAGAAAAACAACTTAAAATAGAATAAATTAAGAAAAAGATCCCAGCCCCAGCCCGGACCCCAAACCCACCCCACAATCCTAAGGTTAACAACACAATATGCAACAAAAGTAATAAAAACAATAAAATAAATAAAAATAAATAAATAAAAAAATCTAAATAATTTGCTGAACGAACTGAGGAAACGCTCTCATGTTATCTTAATGAGGAAACACTTGAGGTAAAATAAGATGTTAAAACTCAAAACAGGAAATTAAAATCACCAAAGTAAAATACATTTCTAAGATAATAAAAGACTAAAATATTAAACCATTAAAAGAAAATAAGATGCTAGACTTAAAATAAATAAATAAGTAAATAAATAAATAAAGTAGAATAAAAGTGACTACATTTGAAATAGATAATAAATAAAACTGTTAAGAATAAAAATAAAACTTAATTAAAAGCAAGACTAAAAAGGTAGGTCTTGAGTTTGCTTTTAAAAATGTTTATGCTCTGTGCAGCCCTCAGATCCTCAGGCAGGGTGTTCCACAGGCGTGGGCCGTGATAATAAAAAGCTGGGTCTTAGTTTTTACGTTTGGTACAATTAAAAGTCCACTACCTGAAGATCTGAGGGCTCTCACTGGCTCATATGATAAAAGCAAATCTGATAAATAAGAAGGCCCAAGACCATTAAGAGCTTTAAAAACCAATAAAAAATAAAATCTATTCTAAAAGATTGTCCTGTCTTGCTTTGCTTTGCTTTAAATACATATGTTGTTGTATTTGTATATTTTAGTTGTACATCTGTTAGAATATTGGGCTTGGATTGTCTTGTTAAATTGTGTTTAATAATAATAATAATAATAATAATAATAATAATAATAATAATAATAATAATACATTTTATTTATAACACACTTTTAATTTCAGGAAATCTCAAAGTGCTACAGGCACACAGTAAAAAGGAAGGGAACAAACTTGAATAAAAAAAAAAAAAGCAGTACTTAAATTAAAGTAAGTTAAAAGCCTCTTTAAAGAAGAAGGTCTTTAAGTGTTTCTGAAAAGCATCCACGGTCGGTGGGGTCCTGAGGTGGCTGCATGGGCAGGGAGTTCCACAACAAACATGAAATGTACGCTTCCACGTGGTGCAGGCGTTTGTCGATCTTGTGGTTGATACATGTTGTGATGTGTGAATTAAATGTGGAGAAAAAAGTTAAATAAAAAGATTTCAAAAAAAATATAGAGAATAAATCCTGTTAGCATAACTTTATATGTAAAAAGACAGTTTTCTATAAGTGTACAGGATCTTTGTGTTGAAGTTTTGATGCTAAAAGTAAATATTCTGATAAGGAAACCAAGTTGAGGGTCATTTAATTGTCTAAGGATACTTTATTCATTCCTTTAGCAGCTACATAAGAGCAACATAGGGAGTGGGATCAAACCTACGACCTCTATCTGTGCATACACACATCTTATAGCTCAGCTTAAGCTAATATGAAGCCTATTTTGTCTGATTTAACATCTTTAACTTGATATCTTAAAAATACACTCAGAAAAAAATTACACATTTATTTATATTGAGGACGTTCTCTTTCCTGAGTACCTGAAGATGTGTGCACACCAGGTTACTGCAAAGACAAAGCTACATAACACTACAGACGTTTTATTCAGAGAAACATGAAGTGTGGATTTTGTTGCCCATCTTGTAGGATGTGCTCAGACCAGATGTGAAAGTATGAGCTCCCCTGATGTGATTGTGCTATTGTGTGGGATGAAATAAGCCAAACAAACTGAAACTATCATTAAAGCTTATTAATTAAAACATCCAAAGTATTTATTACAGTCTTGTCTATAAGGTAGAGTTTCTGATGCATTTGAGACCCTGACAGTAGAGAACCATGCTGTACCTGGGACTGTCACAATGTCGGATAGAAGAAGAGACTCCTCCTCCGCAGGTCCTGCTGCACTCCTCCCAGGGAGACCAGTGACCCCAGCCCCCATCTATGCCCTCCGGACGAGTCCCGTACACCACACACATCCTCTTGTAGCACCACTGCAGCACAAACACACATGCATGTAAACAATTTATGAAAAGACGCCCTGAGAATTCTTAGGTTTGTTTATCACAATGTAATGAAATGTCAAAACAATGAAACAAGGCTTAAGGGTGACTTTACTTCTCTGGAAAGGTCTATCCATATTGATATTTATTATAAAACATGCTAAACCAGCAGAACAACCTGTGAGAAGTCAAACAGCAGACAGTGAAATGATGAGTTACCCCTTTCTCTATGGTGTTGGTCTGACAGATGGTTCCCTCTGCAGCAGGAATGCTGCTGGTGATGCAACGGTTGCTCTTGCTCATGCACCAAAGTTCGCTGCAGACTTCCTGTGTGAGCGTGTAAAGAGGAATACTGACTTGGTTACTTTCTGTGAGTTTGTAATGAGACAAGTATGTAGCATGTAAACTGATGCCACACAACACAGCATTCACGGCCTAACCTAATTTGCAAAGCTTGTCCTTAGATGGCATTCCAGCTACATAAAAGTCAACAACAAATACTGAAGAGGCGGAAAAACAAAACAGAATTAGGCTTCATTTAAAATATTAAGAACTAAATATAAGAACTTAACAAGAATAAATAAGAAATGCATGTTATGTATCTCACCCCGATAGGGTGACTACCTGGCTACTAACTCCAGATACGTTGGCAAAAAACATTGATTAAAGATTATTTTATCAATCTAAAATTATTTATGTAAACAGTTTTTTTTATTTTAATAGTCCCAGTGATTCCATGTCAGTTATCGTATCATGGTGATGGATTCTTATCTGCCTGTTGCAGTCGATTTAACATGAAACTGTCCTCATACATCTCTCCTTCTTCTCTGAGCTCTGCGGTTCTCACACCTTTAAAAATAAACGAGGCAAATGTCTCAACTTTGGATCCAGTTTGAGTTTTACTCGTTTCTCCCCGCACAGAAAAAGCTGAACTAATAAGGATAAAGACACTTTTAAACTACATGAATAAAAACAGCAGAGAGGGAGAGAGAAAAGAAAGAGGAGAACAAAGCATTGAGAACGACAGCCGTATATCAGAAGATATAAGATCAGTGTTACGATATGAGAGCAGACACACTTGTTCCCCTCCCCTCTGTTCCCTCTACAGCGATGCCTCCAACACATGGTGGTTATGTTTTATTGTGTACATATGTTGTGACCATATAGTAGGGATCGTAATGAGTCTATAAAGCAGTGTGCTGTTCCAGATGTACATTCCCTCTGAACCCGGTACAATAAAAGTTGACCATGCAGTAAAGTGGATGCTCTTTGGCAAAGGTATTGCAAGATGTTCCTCACTGTGGGAGAAGCTGATATGAAGGAGAGAGCCAGAGGGGGAATAAAGAAAGAGTGAGATAAATGACGGAGATTAAGTCAGTCTAAACAGACAGAGGAGTAATGAAATGGTGCACAGTTGAGAACGCCTTACAAAGACGGCTGGGAATCTGTACTGATTCAAATCTAGAGGTTTGGATACCTGTATAAATTTAAAACATTAAAGGTATACTACCTCAAAAACATGACAAATATTTAGGGAGAACTTGAGAAACCTCAAACACTGTGACTCTGAAACTTTAAACTGGGATTATACTTCTGCAGAATGCAATTTACAGGAAGACCAGAGTCTCGGATAGACAGCATGATTATATGACATCACATAAAACAGAATAATGTGGGAATAATTCAGTGTAAGCTTTTCCTTGGTGTATTTGGACATAGCAGGCAATTTGAAACCCCTATAAAAAATCACAATCCTGGACAGTGTTCGGTGATGATAGTCTACCTGAGTGTTAGCAGGGTCTTCAAAGCATATTAGCTCAAGGAAGTTAGCAGAACTGCTAGAAAAAGGCCTTTATGATCCAAAAACAGACACGTCTAAAAGGTAATGCTTTCATTTGACCTTCTATCAAAGTTCTAATATGTGAATTCATAATATTGTTAAATCAAATTACAAGCACTGAGGCTTTTAGGTCACACCTTAGAACACAGTGGGATAAAAAGTGTAGACAAGAGAACTCACCGCATATTTACACTGTCGAGATCTGACGCCGTACTGAAAGCGGCACTGTTCGTCTGCATCGTAGGCCTGACCCGGGGCTGTGGTCGGGTACACAAACTCCTGCTTAGGGGGGATGTTGTTCAGGCAGGAACCCATACCTGAGCTGTAGGACACAAGAAGAAGAGAGGTATTTATACATGATATGATCAGTACAATAAGTATGATATGAGACGATATGATCAGTACGATACAATCAGTACGATACGATCAGTACAATATGATCAGTACAAAAAGTATGATACGAGACGATATGATCAGTACGATACGATCAGTACAATAAGTACGATATGATCAGTACGATATGATCAGTACAATAAGTACGATATGAGACGATATGATCAGTACGATACGATACGATCAGTACGATACGATCAGGTCGATACGATACGATCAGTACGATACGATCAGGTCGATACGATAAGATCAGTACGATACGATCAGTACAATACGATACGATCAGTACGATACGATATGATCAGTACAATATGATCAGTACAATACGATACGATCAGTACGATACGATCAGTACAATACGATACGATCAGTACGATACGATATGATCAGTACAATACGATACGATCAGTACAATACGATATGATCAGTACAATACGATACGATCAGTACAATACGATATGATCAGTACAATACGATACGATCAGTACGATACGATATGATCAGTACGATACGATCAGGTCGATACGATAAGATCAGTACGATACGATCAGTACAATACGATACGATCAGTACGATACGATATGATCAGTACAATATGATCAGTACAATACGATACGATCAGTACGATACGATCAGTACAATACGATACGATCAGTACGATACGATATGATCAGTACGATATGATCAGTACAATACGATCAGGTCGATACGATACGATCAGTACAATACGATACGATCAGTACGATACGATATGATCAGTACAATACGATATGATCAGTACAGTACGATACGATCAGTACGATATGATCAGTACAATAAGATACGATCAGTACGATACGATCAGTACAATACGATACGATCAGTACGATACGATACGATCAGTACAATACGATACGATCAGTACGATATGATCAGTAGGATATAATAAGTATGATAAGATACGATCAGTACAATACAATACGATCAGTACAATACGATACGATCAGTACGATACGATCAGTACAATACGATACGATACGATCATTACGATACGATCAGTAGGATATAATAAGTATGATAAGATACGATCAGTACAATACGATACGATCAATACGATACGATCAGTACGATACAATCAGTACGATACGATACGATCAGTACAATACGATATAATCAGGACGAAAGACACGATCAGTACGATACGATACAATCAGTATGATATGATCAGTACGATAAGATACGATCAGTACGATAAGATACGATCAGAACGATAAGATACGATCAGTACAATCAGTAGGATACGATACGATATGGTCAGTACGATATAATCAGGGCGATGCGATCAGTACGATACGTTCAGTTTGATATGATCTGTACGATACGATCAGTGCGATACGATCAGTTTGATATGATCAATGTGATACGATACCATCAGTAATATATGATCAGTACGATATGACACGATCAGTAAGATATTGTACGATACACTACGTTACGATATGATTAGTGCAATCAGTACGATACGCTACAATATGATATGATACGATCAGTACGATAAGTACGATACCATACCATACCATACCATACAATAACATACATTTTATTTTACCCCTGGGGAAATTTTATGAGACTCAAGTGCTGCATTAATTAAGCTGCAAGCTCAAATAAATGAGAACAATAGAAACAAACAACATGTAAACAAAGCACATTTCCAATGAAACCAATCAACATCTCACACATGTTCTAAATCAAACACAACAAACTTATAGTGAAACAAGTAAAAACATCATGGGTTGTTGCATAACTTATAAATCCTCTGAGACTAATGTACACCACATGAACTCATGTTCTACTTACTTTGTTTGTTCTGACAGTACGGGTTAGTGTTTCAAATTGTGATTGTTTAAACTGATTTATTGTTTTTGTGATTGATTAGATTGTTTTTTTTAATGTTCTTGTAATCTCGACAAAATAAGAGAAACCTCAACATCCCAGAAAAGTAAAGTTTGAAATGAAATGAAAAGAATTTTTCCTTCAAACTGTCAACAGGCTCACATTTAATCTGAGATCCATCTGTTCATCGAGTGTTCCTCTGACCATCAAAAATGTTACTATGACTTCCGCGTGAATGGCTCTATCTCTAACCTCTAATTACCAACTTATTTGTGGTGTAGCAGTTATCTGATCAGCTGACTCACTCCAGGAAGCTGGTGATGTAATCCCGGCTGCAGGGCGACCAGATGAAGGGGTTTGTCTTCATGGTGATGTGGTCAGCCATCAGCTTGGCGGTCTCCTGGCTGCGAGGACCACAGGCATTCCCCATCCCGTCATGGTTCATCCCAAACCTAAGGCCCGTGATGAAACAGTGACAACATTTAGAGGCTGTGTGGACTGTTAATTCTTCCTGCAGAGAGACCGCAGGAAAAGAGATCACTGTGGATAACCTCACTCTGAAAAAGCAGACATGCTGTGGTTTGGTTGGCAGGAGCGGGATGATGGTTCAGAAGTTTGTCTGACAGAATTCATTAGATGAGGATAAATGAGCTTAACAGCGAATCATAAACCTGCTGACTATTTATTTATTCAACCGTATATTTGACAACACCAGTAGGCATTGCTGAAGTTAATTAAAGTGCAGCTGATGCAGGTATGTAGGAGGAATTCGCAGTCCTTGTCCCTGGTTAGGCTTTTGTAAGATGAGGCACATGACACCTTAAACAGAAACTTGAGGTTTGAGGGCTTTTAAGAGAAGCAACGACTGTCAATTTAATAAATCTCAATAAAATGTACATGCATACGTTTCATGCCAGATAGATAACAGCAGGTATTATATTTGCACTGGCTATTCTCCCTCTTTCATGTCCTCACACACGTGTCAGGGATCAACAGCGGTCATGCATATGAAGCGGTGACTCTGAGACTGTAGAGGAGAATTTAATAACCCTGGTCTGAATCCCAGATCCAGATCGATCGTGGCTGATTTGCTCTTTAACTGAGGCTGAAACACAAAATGTCCCTGAAGGACTCCCTGAGGTGTCTCATATGTCTTTTCATGTGTTTTGTTTTGAGATGATCCCTCCCTCCTCAGATTACATCTCCAGATCTCCGGAGAGATTTTATGTAATCTCGATCTCCATGAGTCATTTCCATCTGTTGAGAACGTGTTAATAGTTGTATATTTTCTTTCCATTGCTCTAGTTATGTGTTGAATTAGTTTATTGAGGGGCTGGTGCAGCACCTGGTGATGCTCCTGCTTTTTATATCTATCTGGACCTCCTGGAAGCTCCAGAAACTGTTTTACTCACTTAGCAACAAGCAGTTTGTCTTCCTGAAGGCCGTATATCTGTCATGAATCCAGTAAATCAAGAGAGGTCACTGATTTTATCCCTGTAATGAGCACTCAGGGAGCACAGGACTTGCTCAAAGTAATTGAGTGTCCCATTGCATTGTGTCCGACACAGACCTGAGAGGTATTTATACAGATGGTTGATCCTTCAGTGTCCTGATGACGAGCACAGGAAGACTTTAAGCACCTGGACCACAAGGTTTCTTAGTGACTGGACACAGTGTGCTGATCAGTGTCGTAGGTCTTTGTATTGATAAGTGTATAATTCTTTCTTTGCCTCAACACGGTCGACAATTCCTTTTAATGGCTTTGTGAAATGTTTGACATCATGGTGCAGATTAAACACAGCCGTGTTTGTGGTGACAAACTATGAGAGAAGTGACTCAGTGGAAGAGACTCGAACTGCTACAGTGTGTCTCCAAAACGCCAAATAGACATCTGTTTCTGAAGCCCTGTTTTGAAGCCAATCGTTGGCGGGTGCCATATTGGAAATGCTGAACTCAACCTAACTTCTGTCGAGCTAGTGTGAGGTAAAGAGGCGGGCTTTGAGCGTCTTCGCTAACAGCTACAGTGTTCCCGCCTGTCAGTCGAAACACCTGTTCCTCTAATTATTGAAAACTTGTAATCTTAATATCTTCTAAACTAGGGGTTCCCAAACTTCTCAGCCTGCGACCCCCAAAATAATGGTGCCAAAGACACGCAACCCCCAGTGTCCCCCAAGATGATTTAATATGGCTTCATTTAGCTGGTCTGCAAAAAATTAGCCTACCTCTATAAGCATGTAGCTGTTTCCTGTGCCGTTATGAATGAACCTACTGCTACTGATGCTTTTGATAATTAACTGTTCACTAACCCTCAACTTAGGAGTCATCTGGCAAAAAGAAAAGCAGAAAACTCATTACATTTTACATTTCTAAGGTTTTATGACAAGTTTAGCTACTATTTTTGTTGATATTTTTTTACTATAAATGGATAAGATGTACTATTTTTAGATTATTTAAATTAAGAAAAAACATTCTGGAAGACATCTCACGACACCCTATTTGTTCTCACGACTCCCCAGGGTGTCCCGACCATAGACTGTAAAAATTATGGACTTAGTATCCGTGACGTCACCCATCTGTTTCTGAAGAGCTGTTTTGAAGCCAATCGGCTGCGGCAGCCATATTGCTTCTGTCGAGCCAGTGTGACGTAAAGAGGCAGGCTTTGAGCCTCCTAGCCAACAGCTGCAGTGTTCCTGCGGGCAGCTGTGCCTCTGATTGGAGGACTAGTAATCTCAATATCTTCGAAATTGCCGAATTAGAAAAAAATTCACCCCCCTCACAGTGAGAGGACATCGAGAAATGAGCTATCCAGACTACACTCATCTTTTGTACCAGGCTGTAAACATGTTTATTAATGCTGCAAAGATCGTCTTTTTCCCATTCATGTGTATGTGACTTCCGGTACTTCCAGAGCCAGCCTCTAGCGGATCCTCGATGAACTGCAGCTTTTAACACTTCCGCATTGACTCATATTTTTAGACCGGAGGTTGCCGCTTGGTCCCGACCCATACTTTGGGAACCCCTGTTCTAAGCATTCACGTTATGAAAAAATTTATCTCCTGAACAGTGTGTGCTGATAGAGAAATTAGCTATCCAGACTTAAATCATTTTTTAACTTGGCTGTAAACATGTTTATTTCTGCTGTAAAGATCAGCTTTTTTGAATGGGTGTGTATGTGGTTTCCGGTACTTCTTGAGTCGGCCCCAAGTGGACACACGAGGAACTGCAGATTTAAGCACTTCCGACATGGATTCATTTCTCGTGGCCGGAGGTTATGGCTTGGTACCACTACACTTTTTAAATCTAAAATATGGGGCACGGGCTTGGCCTATGAAGTCGTGCGCCCATGTAGCTCGTGCTCAATTCCAGCCTGCAGACCCTTTCCCCCCACTCTCTCATCCAGTTTCCTCTCCTGTCTAAATAAAGGTGTAAAAGCCCAAAAATAAAATAAAATAAAGTAAATACATAAATACATCTTACATGAAGGAACATGAATTCCCTCCCCATGATACCTCACAGCCATGACTTCTGGTGTTGCTGTCACCGAACCAAAGCTGTAATTTTTCATGGTAATGGGACCAAAATCCTCTTTCTCTGAGTTAATAACCCTAACATGCAGACAAACAGCTATTACAACTTAACTGGTAAAATGGACAGTTTTCTCATGGGTAAGAATGCAGTCAGACGTGGACAGACAGAGATGTCATGTGCAGCTGCAGTCTGCACACCAGAAACCAGAACAGGGTAGTGGTTGTAAAACAAAAGGAGTATTCTTTAATAAGCAGGTGAATCACTTTTGAACGACGGCCATTGGCAGTAAAACACTGCTAACCCAACCAGGAGTTACATCCATATTTATTTGTAAAATAGCAACCCGGAAAGTCGCTGGATTGGAATCCCATTATCTAAGATTTAAAAAGATTTGTGCTGGATTTATAAAAAGACAAACAGGTCCAAAAACTTTTAGAGTGTGTGTGTATGTGTGTGTGTGTATGTGTGTGTGTGTTTGTGTGTGTGTGTGTCACTCACGTGTGGCCTATCTCATGGGCGATTGTGAAAGCTGTTCCAAGGCCGATATCCT